>NW_023504413.1:0-25000 GCF_004664715.2 Peromyscus leucopus
ACAGGTGAGGCTGGTGGGGCGAAGGTTCAGCATCAAAAGGAGAACATCATGGTTTTCACAAGTGGCCACTTGTTTTCACACTAACAGAGTAAAAACTGGAATCAAATCAGGAAAGGGAAGACCTCAAGCACAGTTTTAAATTCCTTGGAGAATTAGGTAAGAAGGAACCCGTGGGCCAGGTGTGGGTGAGGGTGAGGGTGCAGCAGAGCAAGGCTGCCATCAGCCTGCAGCACTGTGGAGAGCACAAACACTTGAGAAGGCTCTTGACCTTTTCAATCAGAGTTATAGAACCAGAGGGGGAGGAGAGTGACGCTTGACGTGGTGAAGAGTCAAGGTACCATCAGGGTGGATTCTGCTCAAGTGGTTCCTGTCTGCATCCCACTCCAACCTGATTCTCGGGAGGGGCTGACACCACTGTAACCTGTGACCTAAGATGGCAGTTGCCCAGTGGTCATAGACTGCTGTCACTAGGGTAAGCTGAGAAAAGTCATAAGAACTCAGTGAGTACCATTGTCACCAGAAGAAGCCAGAATCACTGACATCTACTGAGCTGTGATCACTCACAGTGTGAGCTGGGCAAAGTTAGCTGGAGTGCTGAGAGCCACTGCCACCCCGAGGAACCAAGAACATGGTTGTCTGGGTGAGCTCACACTACTGTTACTTGGGGGAATGGATACGACTGTCATCTGGGGGAGCTGAGAACCACTGTTACCTGTGGAGGTGAGAACACTGGCATCTGGAAGGCAAGGATGCTGGTACCTGGGGTAGGTGAGAATACTGTTTCTTGGGGGAACTGAGAACAGGTGAGAAAACTAGAGTGGGAGGAGGTGAGAACACTGTTACATGGGGGAGGTGAAACACAGATATAAGGTGGGATGTGAGAACACCAGTACTTGGGGGGCAGGCGAGTAAGTGGTAAGTGTGGTGTGTGTGAAAACAGTGTTACCTCAGGGAAGTGAGAAGACTGGTACATAGCAAGTGAGAACATACACCTGGGGTGGTAGATCACCAGGCCCTTGTGGGGTGTGAGGACATTAGTACCTTGAGGAGGTGAGAACATCCATACCTGGGAAGTTTAGAACACTGGTATCTGAGTGATAACAGACCTGGGGAAGGGCGAGAACACTGGGACCTGGGTGAGCTTCGAAACCGTTACCCAGTGTGCTGAGAAATATCATTGCCTGGGGGAGCTGAGAACACTTGTTGCCTGGGTGAGCAGATGCAACTGTTACCTTCAGGAGCTGGGATCCACTGATACCCGGTGGAGGTGAGAACACTGGTGCTTGGGGAGTGATGAGAATAATGTTATTCTCTCTCTCTCTCTCTCTCTCTCTCTCTCTCTCTCTCTATATATATATATATATATATATATATATATATATATATATATATATATATATGTGTGTGTGTGTGTGTGTGTGTGTGTGTTAATAATACTGCTACCTAGAGGGGGATGGTAAGAACATTGGTACCTGGGCAGGAGGTGAGAACAGTGGTACCTGGTGAGCCAATAAAACTGTTACCTGGTTGCTGAGACCACTGTTGCCTGGGTGAGTGGATGCTACTGTTACTTAGGAAAGTGATACAACTTTAATCTGGGTCATCTGAGAACCAGTTACCTGAGTGAGCTGAGATATTGTTACTTGGGGGAGCTAAAGCCACTGTTGCCTTGAACAGTTAAGAACCACTCCTGTCTTGGAGGGGGTTACCACCGTTATCCCAGTCAGATGAGACTATTGTCGCCTGGAAGCCTGAGGAGCACTTTTACCTGAGCAGTGGAGACCACTGTTAACAGTGCTGAGGTCACTGTTAACCAGTGAACAGAGAACAGTGTTACATGTAGGGGTCACTCAGTTATCTGAGTAAGCTGAGATATTGTTTGTTACTTGGAGGAGCCCTGGCCACTGTTACCCGTATGTGCTGAGGACCATCGTTACCTGTCTGAGCTGAGAACCATAGTTGACCCTCTGGGAAGTGAGACCTCCATTACTTGGGTGAGTTAAGAACCATGTTAACTGGGTGAACAGAACTGTGTTACACAAAGAGCTTGATAACCATGTTACCTGGGGGGGGGGTGTGCTGAGACATCTGTTGTCTGGGGGAGCTGGGAGACTTCCATTATCATTTCAATGGTGATCTGAGGTCATTATTACCTTGTGATGCTGAGACCACTGTTAGCTGGCGGGGTGGGGGTGGGGGGGGGGGTGGGGTGGGGGTGGGGGTGGGGGTGGGGGTGGTGGTTTGAAAACGGTGTTATATGGAAGAGCTGAGACCACTGTTATCTGGAGGAGTTGTGATCATTGTTACAGGGTGAACTGAGACCATCTGATACCTAAGCAAGAGAAACAGTTACTTACCATGGTGAGCAAAGATAGCCTTTATCTCGGAGAGCTGGGAACCATTGTACACAGAGATCAGAGACTGCTGTTATCTATAGGAGCTAAGATCATGTGACCTGAGTGAACTGTGACCCTGTTCCATGGGTTATCTGAGACTACTGTTGTCTGTGTGAGCTCAGAATCAGAGCTACCTAGGAAAGCAGAGCCTCCCATCACTTGGGTGAGCTGAGGACCACTGTTAGCTGGAGACCAGGCAACCACTGTCATGGGTGAGCTGAGAACTGCTGTTACCTAGAGAACAGGGAAGCATTGCTCTGGGTCACATGAGGATGACTGTTACCTGGAGACCAGATAAACATTGCCATGGGTCAGAAGAGGACCACCGTCACCTGGAAACCAGGGAACCACTGCCATGGATGAAGAGAGAACTGCTGTTTTTTGGAGGATCTGAGAACAACTATTACATGGGGGAGGGGCAGGTACTAGCTTGGGAGGGGATAACACTCTTACTTAGAGGATGAGAGCTCAGTGTTGCCTGAGTGAGCTGAGACCATTGTTACCTGGAAGAGCTGTGACCACTGTTATCTGGGTGAGCTGAGAAGTAGTACCAAGTGGATGATCTGAGAAGAATATCACATAGGAGTATTGAGATCACTGTTGCCTTTGGGAGCTGTGGTCATGGTTACATGGGTAAGCTGAGCCACTGTTGCCTGGGGGAACCAATACTGCTGTTACCTGGTACTGTGAGCACTACTGTGACATTGTGAAGTAGATATTCCTTTCTGCATGGGAAGCCAGAGAACTACTGTTAATGTTGGACTGAGAACCACTGTTATCTGGGAGAGGTGGTATTACTGTCACTTGGGTAGATGGGATTACTGTTACCTGAGAAAGCTGAGAAAACTTACCTTGGAGATGTGGTAACTCCAATGATACCAAAGTGAGCTGACAACTGATGTTATGTGAAACCCAGAATCTCTTAGCTAGCAGAGCAGAGAACCACTGTTACCTGGGGAGTCAAGATCATTGATACTTGTGGGATCTAAGAGCATTATTACAAAGGGGTTCAATACCATTGTTACCTGAGGGATCTGGGGCCATTGTAAGCCTACAGGATCAAGACCATTGTCCCCTAGCAGATATAAAAGCATAGTTTCTAGGGAATCTAAGATACATGTTACCTAGAGAATAGGAGAACATTGTTGCTTACAAATTGGAGAGGATTATCACCTGAAAGATCTAAAAGCATTGTAATCAGAAAGATTAAGACCAGTTGCCTGAGATATCTGAAAATATTGAAACCCAGAGATCAAGGCCATCTTTCCTGATCTGAGAATGTTGTTACCTGAGGCATATGAGAACATTGACACCTGGGGGTATCTGAGAAGATTGTAACCTTGGGGAATGAAGACCATTGATACCTAGCTGATATGAGGACATTGTAACTAGTGCAGATCAAAACCATTGTTACTTGGCTGATCTGAGAGCATTGTAACCAGTGGGTTTAAAGAACATTGTTAACCTGACTCATCTGAAAACATTGTAATTTGGGGGGAATAATCGCCATTTTATGTGAATTGAAAACATTGTAACCTGGAGGGGAAGCAAGACCATTGTAACCTTATGATCAGAGAATATTGTTATGAGTGTGTGTGTGGGATAAAGACAATTATTACCTGGGTGGTTTAAGAACATTACAATCTTGGAGGATCAAGACCATTGTTACTTGACTAACCTGAGAATGTTGTAATCTGGGAGAATCAAGACTTTTTTCCTGACTGATGTGAGATCAGTGTAATCTTGGGACATAAAGACCACCGTTACCTGGCTAATATAAAAACATTGTGTTCTGGGGCCGGGCGGTGGTGGCACATGCCTTTAATCCCAGCACTCGGGAGGCAGAGGCAGGTGGATCTCTGTGAGTTCGAGGCCAGCCTGGGCTACCAAGTGAGTTCCAGGAAAGACGCAAAGCTACACAGAGAAACCCTGTCTCGAAAAACCAAAAAAAAAAAAAAACCAAAAAAAACAAAAACAAAACAAAAAACCAAAAAACTGTGTTCTGGGAGAATCAAGTGTGTTACAGCTCTGAAGGAAAAGGTATCCTGGCAGTCGGAAGTCGAGGATTACCTATAGCTCAAAAGGGAAAGGTGTTCCAACAGCAATGTTTCGGCTCTGTTCTGGTGGGGGACAGCTTCCCCGGCGGAAGTGGTACAGGCCTTGCTCTGGGAAGGGTTTCCCTAATGCGAGTGTAACAGTCTTCTCCAGCAGGGGAGGATTTCCCCAGCGGGGTTGTCACCGCTCTGCTTCCCAGAAATGTTACAGCTCTGCTCAACTTCCCCAGAAAGTAACAGTTTGCTCCAGCAAGGGAAAGTTTTCCCAGCCAAAGTGTTACAGTTTTGCTCTGCTCTAGCTCTGCTCTGCTCCAGGGAAAGTTGTTCCATCTCTGCTCTGCCCTGCTTCATGCAACGGAAGTTGTTACTACAAACCTCATTCAAGATTTGTTGGGAGGGAGAGTGGCTGCCTCTGCCAGGGTGGAAAAGGGCAGCCCAAAACTAAACAGGTGCAGGGCTTATGTAGGATTTCCTAGGATGGAGAAATCTAGATCTTCCCAAGAGGGAGATTTTCGGGGTGGGGATTGGTAGGATTTCAATTCCTAAGCTTGGGACAAGTTCAGAGATTGGTTGGATTTCATACTCAGAGATTGGTTGGGCTTCAGTTCCTGAATTGGTTAGGGACAGGGTGTGTTTCTTTGGCTCTAGTGTCAGGTTATCTTTCACTGGCCCTTTTTACCCTACATCAAGAACACTGTTACCTGATTGATCTGAGGGCATTGTGACTTTGTGGGGAAAAGAACATTGTTACCTGGCTGATCTGAGAACAGTGTAACCTTGTGGGATCAAGACCATTGTTTCCTGATTTGAAAACATTGTAACCTGGGGGTGGGGGTAGGGAATCAAGGCTATTGTTACCTTACTGATCTGAGAACACTGTGACTTGTGAGCACCAAGACAATTGTTACCCCATTTGAAAACATTTTAGCCTGGAAGGAATCATGACCATTTTATTTGATTTGAAGATATTATAACTTGGAGGAGAATACAGACTATTGTTTTCTTGTGATCTGAGAATATTGTTATATGGGATGTGGGGGAAAAAGACAGTCATTACCTGGGTGATCTGAGGACATTGTAACCTTGGAGAATCAAGACCATTGTTACCTGATTGATCTGAGAAAAGTGCAATCTTGGAGCATAAAGACCATTGCTATCTGGCTGATCTCAGAACACTGTAACCTGGGAGAATCAAGACCATTGTTACCTGAATGATATGAGAATATTGTAACATGGTGCCCAAGACCATTATTAACTTACTTATCTGAGAACCTTGTAACCTGGGGGGGGAGGGGGATAAAGGCCTTTGTTACATGGCAGGTCTAATAATGTTGTAACTGGGTATTAAGAACATTGTTACATGATTTCCTAACATTGTAACCTTGAGGAGTCAAGACTATTGTTACTTGGTTGATCTGAGAACATTGTAAACTTGGATATCAAGACAGTTGTTACCCAACTGATCTGAATACATTATCACCTGTGGGAATCAAGACAATTGTTTCATGTTTGATCTAAGAATATTGTAACCTTTGGGAGAGGATAAAGACAATTGTTACCTGGCAGACCTGAGAACAGTGTAATTTAGGGGAATCTAGGTCAATGTTACCTGACTGATCTGAGGACATTATAACTTGAGTGGTTAACGATCATTATTATCTGATTGATATTAGAACATTGTAACCTTGAGGGATCAAGACCAATTTTACCTTACTGATCTGAGAACTTTGTAACTGGAGGGGATCAAAACCATTTTTACTTGCCTCATCTGAAAACATTGTATCTTGGAGGATAAATAACATCATTACCTGGCTGCTCTGAGAACATTGTAAACTGGGAGAATTGTGGTGATATATTGTGTACCCTAATAAAATTTGCCTGAAGATCAGAGAGACAAAGGAGCAAGCTACTGCCGTGTTTTACCTCTAGGACACCTCAGCTTGAAAAGGCTTTAGTTCCTGTCTCCTTTCTCCACCCAGCCATCACTTCCTTCCCAGTGCTGGGATTAATGGCGTGTGTACTTCCCAAATACTGAGATTAAAGGTGTGGGATCTCAAGGACTGGGATTAAAGGAATGTGATACCCAAGTATTGGGATTAAAGGTGTGTGCCACCACTGCCTAGCTCTGTTTCTCTTCTAGACTGAGTCAATCTTATGTTTTCCAGGGTGACTTTGAACTCACTGAGTGCTAGGATTAAAGGTGTGCCATTACTACCTGGCATCTATGTTTAATCTAGTGGCTTGTTCTGTGATCTTCAGGGAAATTTTATTAGGGTACACAATATATCACCGCAGAGAATTAAGACTTTTGTTACCTGGCTGCTCTGAGAACATTGTAATTTGTGGGGATCAAGACTATTGTCACCTCGGAAAAAAAAAAGACTATTGTCACTTGGCTGCTCTGAGAACATTGTAACCTTGGTGGATAAAGAACATTGTTACCTGGCTGCTCTGAGAACATTGTAATTTGTGGGGATCAAGACTATTGTTGCTTGACTGATCTGAGAACATTGTAATCCTGGAGGATAAAGAACATTGTTGCCTTGCTGATCTAAGAACATTGTCACCTTGGGGGATCAATACCATCATTTCCTGATTTGAAAACAGTTTAACCTTTGGGGAATCAAGACCATTGTTACCTAACTGGTCTGAAAACATAGTATCCTGGGGTTATCAAAACCTTTTTTACCTGGGTGATCTGAGAACACTGTAGCCTTGCTGGGGATGAAGGTCATTGTTACTCGACTGATCTGAGAACATTGTAACTCATGGGGCTAAAGAATATTTTTTTCTTGGTTTATCTAAGGATATTGTAACTTGTGAGGATTAAGGCCATTGTTTTACTGTTCTGAAAACAGTTTAACCTTTGGGGATCAAGACTGTTGTTACCTGACTAGTCTGAAAACACTGTATCCTGGGTTATCAAAACCTTTTTTACCTGATTGATCTGAGGACATTGTAACTGATGGGGTTAAAGAGTATTTTTTCCTGGCTTATCTGAGGACACTGTAACTTGTGCGGATTAAGACCATTGTTACTTAGCTGAGCTGAGAACATTGTAATCTTGGGGGCGGATCAAGGACATTGTTATCTGTCTGAATTGAGAACACTGTAACTTACGGATCAATACCATTGCTACCTGCCTGATCTTAGAAGACCATTCTTAACAGACCACTCTGAGAACACTGCTACCTGGGGCATTTGAACATTGTTACATGGGGGATCCCAGAACATTGTAACCTGGGGGATCAAGCCCATTGTTTCTGGTGGCATTTGGGAGCACTGTTACCTGACATCTGAAAACATTGTAACCTGGTGGATCAAAGTCTTTGTTAAGTGGGACATATGAGAATATCATTACCTGAGGGATCTGAGAATACTATACCTGGAAAATCAAGACAATTGTTACTTGGGGGGTCAAAGTAATTGCTACCTGGGGGGTCTGAGATCATTGTTACTGGGGGCTCAAGACCATTGTTTTCTGTAGCATCTGGAAACCTTGTTACCTTGATGATCTGAGAACATTGTAACTTGGGGAATCAACACCATTGTTACCTGGGGTCAAGACTGTTCTTACCAGGGAATCTGAGAGCATAGTCACCTGGAAGATCTGAGAGCATTGTCACTCAGGGGATCTGAGAGCATGGAAATCTGGGGGATTGAGACCGTTGTTATCTGGAGCATCTGAGAGCAATGTAATTTGGGGAATAAGACCATTGTCACTTGGGCCATATGAGAACATCTGTATTTGGGAAATTTGAAAACATTATCACCTGTGGTATATATACATCTGTCTGGGGGATCAAGACCATTGTTACCAATGGGTTCTGACAACCTTGTTACCTGTGGGGAACATGAGTTGTTCTGAACATGAGTTACTGAGGGATCTGAGAACATTGTAATCTGGGGAAATGAGACCGTTCTTTCTTGTGATCTGACAGCATTGTAACTTGTTCAGAACAAGACCATTCTTACCTGGCTGGTATGAAAACATTGTTACTTGGGGAATCAAGACCATTGTTACCTAGGGCATTTGAGAACATTACAATCTGGGAGATCAAGACAGTTGTTACCTGGGCATGTAATAGCATTGTTATCTGGAACATCTGAGAACATTGTTATTTAAGGAATCAAGAACATTGTTACTGGGGCATGACAACATTGTTACATGGGGGAGTCAGAGAACATTGTTACCTAAGGAATCCATTGTTACCTGAGTGACCTGAACACACTGTATGTAACCTGGAGGATCAAGACCATTGTTACCTGGGAGATCAGAGATCATTGTAACCTGGAGAATCTGAGAACACTGTAACCTAGCACATCTGAGAGCATTATTACCTGGAGGGTCTGAATGTAATGATTTGAGAACATTGTAATCCTGAGAATCAAGACCATTTTTATCTGGAATATCAAGACCATTGAGAACATTTTAAACCATTGTTAACTGAGCTAAGAACAGTGTAGCCTGGTATATCAAACCATTGTTACCTTGGGCATTTGAAAGCATTTTCTCTGTGGGTATCAAAGCCCCTGTTTCCTGTGGGATCTGAAACATTGTAGCCTGGGGAATCAAGACCATTGCTACCTGGGATCAAGATCATTCTTTCTTGGGGCATCTGAGAGCATTGTCACCTGGGGGATCTGAGAGCATTGTCACCTGGAGGATCTGAGAGCATTGTCACCTGGGGATCTGAGAGCATTGTCACCTGGGGGATCTGAGAGCATTGTCAGCTGGGGGATCTGAGAGCATTGTCACCTGGGGGATCTGAGAGCATTGTCACCTGGAGGATCTGAGAGCATTGTCACCTGGAGGATCTGAGAGCATTGTCAGCTGGGGGATCTGAGAGCATTGTCACCTGGGGGATCTGAGAGCATTGTCACCTGGAGGATCTGAGAGCATTGTCACCTGGAGGATCTGAGAGCATTGTCACCTGGGGGATCTGAGAGCATTGTCACCCAGAGTGTCAAGATCATTGTTACCTGAGGTATATGAAAGTATTGTAATCTGAGAAATGAAAACATTGTTACCTGGCTGATCTGGGAACATTGTTACCTGGGAGATAAAGGCCATTGTTCCCTGGCAAATATATGGGGCATCTGAGACTTACTACCTGAGGAATCTTTGACATTGCTAACTATTAACTAGAATGATTGTTGTTTGGAGAATCTGACACCATTGTAACCTGAAAGATCTGAGGATACTGTAACCTGGAGGACCAGGACCATTGTTGATCTGATTACCTGGTTGATCTGAGAACACTGTTACCTATTGGCTCTGAGAACACTGTAACATGGAGGATCAAGACCATTGTTATTGAGACATGACATCTCTGTAACCAGGAGAATCTGAAAACATTGTTACCTGGGGGATATGAGAACATTGTTACCTGGGAGATATGAGAACATTGTTACCTGGGGGATATGAGAACATTTTTACCTGGGAGATATGAGAACAAAATTACCTGGGGGATATGAGAACATTGTTACTTGGGGGATGTGAGAACATTGTTACCTGGGGTATCTGAGAACATTGTTACCTGGGGGATATGAGAACATTGTAACCTGTTGGATCAAGATCATCAACTGGGACGTATGAAAACATTGTTAGCTGGTGGATCTGAGAACATTTTAAACTGTGGGATAAAGATACTGCTCCCTGGCATATTTGATAGCATTGCTACCTTGGATATCTGAGACATTTATTACCTGTGAACTTAAGAGTGTTGTAACATGAATGAATTGAAAGCACTGTTACCTGGGACATGACAACAGTTCTACTTCCTGGGAATCTTGACACCATTATCAGATGGAGGATTTGGTAACATTGTAACCTGGGGTATATGAGGTTGTTACCTGGTGGTTAAAACTATTTCTACCTGGAGACTTTGAGACCATTCGAGACCATTGTTTCTAGGGATCTTAGAGCACTGTTAACCTGTGGGATATGAGAACATTGTTACCTTGGGATTTGAGAGTATTGTAATTTGAGGGTCTTAGAACATTATTCCCTGGGGTGTGAAGATAATTGTTACCTGGAAGGTATGAGACCATTGTCACCTTGAAGATCTGAACATTGTAACTTGGGGGAATTGAGAGCTTTATAACTTGAAGGATGTAAAATAGTTGTTACCTGGTGATCGGAGACCATTGTTTTCATAGACCTGAGACCTTTGTTACCTGGAGGAACTGAAATCATTGTAACCTGAAGGATCAGTGCTATTGTACTACTTGGAATATCTATGGATTGTTACCTGGGAATCTGAGAGGATTGTAAACTGGAAATCTGAAAGTATTGTTATCTTGGTTATAAAGACATTTCCTAGATGATCTGAGACCATTGTTAGCTGGGGATCTGAGACCATTGTTACCTGGGGATTTGAGACCATTGTTACTTGGGGATCTGAGATGATTGTTACCTGGGGATCTGAGACCATTGTTACCTGGGGAGCTGAGACCATTGTTAGCTTGGGATCTGAGACCATTGTTACCTGGAGATTTGAGACCATTGTTACTTGGGGACCTGAGATGATTGTTACCTGGGGATCTGAGACCACTGTTACCTGAGGATTTGAAACCATTGTTATCTGGGGATTTGAGACCATTATTATGTCTGTGATTTGAGACCATTGGAACATGGGGATACAACACCACTAACCTGAGGATCTTAAAGCATTATAACTTGGGGTGTCTTAGAACATTGCTGTATTGGATATGAAGACAGTTATTACTTGGAGGATCTAAGAGCATGAAACATGGGGATCGATAACCTTGCTGTTCTGAGATTACTATTCCCTGGGAAAACAGACTACTATTACCTGAGAGACAGCATTGTAACCTGGGATACCCATTATTATCTGGGCATTTGACAACAATTTAACCTGGGCAACATGAGGCCATTGTTACCTTGTCATCTGAGAACATTGTTTCCTGAGGGGTCTGAGACCACTATCACCTGCTGTAATCTAGGGCATCAGAGACCATTGTTATATAGGAATCTGAGACAGGTAGCAAAGCCAGGATCTGTGGTATAGTTACCTGAGAGACAATCCTCTTACCCATGTGACCTGGGAGTTACTTACATGAGATATATTGAGACAATTTTTGCTGAGAGCTGTTGATGGTTACCTATAAGAGCTGAGAACGTCTGTTAACAGGATGAGTTGAGACCACTATTTCCTGAGGGAGCTTTTTAAAAACTGCTTTTTCTCAGAAGAACAAAGGCTACTGTTTCCTATCTGTGCTAAGAAGAATAAGTTTCTTCTCCTGAATGGCAGGTTTCTTGTTACCTGGGCAGCTGATACTCCATGAACTGGTCTATACTGAGGACACAGCAAGTCTTGGTTCAGTTCTTTACTTCCTAACCTGTTTCCCTTGTACCATCCACTGGGCCCTGTCCAACTCCAGCACATTTTGTCACCATCCTTTGAAGAACTTTCAGGATCCCACAGTACTTCACAGTAAATTCAATCCCAGCATTGCCTGGTTGGAGATTGTGGGGAGGCCTGCTCTCCTTTTGGTCTTCCTCTCGCTGTTATACCTTCCCAACCTTCAGGAGAGCAGACCACACACCTTCTAGCTAGACCCACATGCTTATGGGGTCCTGTTCATCCAAGTGGCCATGGGCTCTTTGTGAGGGGATTCCTGTGCACAGCCCCTGTGCTTTGCAGATTTTTTTTAGGACATTTTAATACAAAAATTCAATCTGGATTCTTGCTAACTAACCAATGCCATGAATGGAGAGGGTGAAATATCACAATGTCTCAACAGAACTCCAACCACACAGGCACTCACACTACTAGAGAACATGTACTGCCAGAACCCAGGTCTCCTCTCCACCACCCTAATGGCATCCTTGCTATCTTGGGAGAAGGGAGCTGGCTGCCTGAAACATGTGACTGGCTTCTGAGTCCAGATAAGAAGTTAGGTAGCTCATGTCCATTTCAAGAGTGATATAGAAACAGAACAGACATTATGAACATTCTTGGGCACCACCTTTGCTCAGAAAGAATTCTTCCAGACTCACTCAAGCTGTTTGATACATGAGTTATTCTTTATGGCTACCTAGTATGTCATGGGATGCACAGGTCATCGTTTGCTCAACAGTGCAGCCATGGAGGGACATGGATTCCAGCCTTTTACTATTACTATCAGAAGCTACTGTGAATACTCATGTGCAAGGCCTTGTCTGCATGTAGGTTTTTGGCTCTCCAGGGAATGCTCAGGAACACCCATGCTGACCACATGGTGCCACATACTTTGTTTTATGAGAAACAGCCTCATTTAGGGGCACAACCATCTTATACACCTGTCTGTATCTCCTTTGGGAACAAGAATGGTGCATGTGGTTATGAAAGAAAAGGGAACATGATAGGGATTTGAGACATCCAGACTCTTGGCTTCTGGGGGGATGGACATACATACCAAGGTTCATATGTGAGCCAGCTAGAGCAGCACAGCTCAGATGAGCCACAGAGGACCATGTCAGGGTCAGATCTCTGCTGGGAAAGTGTTCTATCACGATGATGATGTTGGAGAAACACAGTCAAAGAAACACGTAAGCCTCTCAACAGCTACAAACACAAATCGATTGAAAGGACGTAGAGGTGCCATTTAAACCAAGATCGTGAACAATAGTGTGGTGATTTTCTAAGTTTGGGGTCTTGGTTGCTAAGATTCCAGTTTTCTCCTGGAGGTCTCTGCGCCCCACACAGGGGAAAGGAAGGCTTTTCTGTGTAGAGCCTAAGTTGCTTTTGCTCTGGCCCCATATCAAGGAACAGACCATGCAGGGAAATGCGCCTTCAACTTCGGGCTGGCTAAGGAGCAGCCCCTGCCAGGTGAAGCAGCAGGGAATAGCTGGTGTAGAGAGAGCGAGAAGATGGCCTTGGCATCTTCTGGGGACTTTGAGATACTTAGCTCATATTGTATGTGTGCACAGATGTGTGCATGTTCCTGTGTAGTAGGGCATGTGTGTGTGTGTGTGTGTGTGTGTGCGCGTGTGTGTGTGCATGCAGACAGAGGCCAGAAGAGCCTCTGATGGTGGTCCTCAGGCATTGTCTACCTTGAGAATTTATCTGTTTGTTTGTTTGTTTGTTTGTTTTGGCATAGAATCTCTCTGGCCTGAAACTTTACAAGCAGGCTAGGCTGGCTAGCCAGTGAGCTCTAGGGAACTGCCTGTCTCTGCTCCTCTCTGTCCCTCCCTGTCCCTTTGTCCCTCTCTGCCTCTGCCCTCACCAGCCCTGGGGTCACAGTGTGCACCACCAAGCCTGGCTATTTCAGAGGACTGGACTCAAACAAGCAGAGGAAAGTGATGTGGAAGACTATGGGGCTAAACAGAGAAAAGTATGGGCCAGGGATGCTGGGTCTGAGCCTTCGATCAACTGATGTAAGTGTGCTGGAGCGGCCTGTATGCCTCGATTCCCTGGCGTTCAGGAGGCAGATCTCCGTTGAAGTGCCTGTCAAGTGCTGCCTGAGCTCGTCTGGGAAGCACTGGCCTCCGTGACAGGCTCTCCTATGACCAAGAGCTTTGCCGCATTAAAATGTGATCTAGCCCATTAAGCTGTCATATGAAGCCTATAAATAACTCCAGAGATGAGGTCCCAAGACAGCCTTTTACTGTTACCATTTAAAACAAATATTGTTGATTTACAGCCAGGTTGTTGAGGTGGCCGCTGTGTCCCAGACCTCATCGTTTCCCTCAGTATGGCTCAGGAAATGGGACCTGACAATAACCCCGAAGTGGAGGGATCCTGCTTGGTGACCTCCCTTTCTTGGAGCTCAGTCTCCCTGAGGACAGATTCTTCCCATCCCCTTTATGCTCCCGTTATACTACTAAAAAGACTCACCTTCAGCCTCTAGGATCCTCCACAGATAACAAGCTCTGTGGTGCTAATGCTCCGATGCCATGACCCTGGCTGGTGAGATGGCTCAGCAAGGAAAGGCGCTTGTTGCCAAGACTGACAACCTGAGTTCAATTCCTGGGACCCACGTGGTAATAGAAGAGAACTGACTCATAAGTCGTCCTCTGACTTCCACATGTGTGCTATGGTATGTGTACACACACACACACACAATGTAATTTTTAAAATACTACATACTTGCATAAAACTTATGCAATATCATAGGCTTAAAATCATCTCTTAATTGCTTATGATGACGAATAACACTATAAATTTTATGCAAATAGTTGTTACTACCTGTAGTACCTAGGGAATAATATTGGAAATTCTATGCCTGTTCAGTACAGATGTTACTATCATATACCTATTTTTGATCTGCAGCCAGCTAGACCTTCCAGCCTGTAATTATGGAAAGCTGATTTCATGTAGTGTTTACCCTTCTAAGAATTCCGATTTAATGGGAGCTGAGATTCATATTCAAGCTAGAGAAACTTTTAGTGGTTTCCTGGGTGCAGGTTAATATGTCACTTGTTAATAGGCTAAAAGAGACTTTCTTGGCTCAGAAACCAAGGACATGGGTCTCATGTCCCATGGGATTTGCGGAGAGGGTCACATGACACCAGCACACACAATGGGCTGCATTCTAGGGAGGAAGCATGCATCAGAAGGGGGTGGTTTTTTTGATGCTAGCATCATGGGCAGGTCCTTAGCTCCAGTGGGAGGAGCTCTTCTCTCTTCCAAGCATCAGTACAATTATAGTCTGGAACAGAGGCTAAGTCTATCTCATCCTTGATGCCTGCCAAGCTAGATAGATATCTGTCTCCACAGGGACCACAGATTATTATTAAAATGACCTTTCTGAATCAATTCCCCAAATTTTGCAAGCAACATCAGTTTCCACTTTCATGGCAAATAAACAAAGTAGGGCCTGTGAGGTAGCCACAGAGTCAAAATGCTTGGCTCTTTGCTAGGGCAAGCTGGTCAGCCATAAAGAGTGTAGTTGGCAGGTTCCTCTGCAATGTTCAGGTTGAGGCTGCATCCTTTTCAGATAGGGGCCAACTGAGCCTGTCCAGACACCACTAACAGTGGAGTGTAGCTAGAGTTTTCCTGCCTTGCCCACAGTCAGGACAAATCTGTCACCCACCAGTCCCACCACCACTCAGACCCAACCAAGTAAACACAGAGACTTATATTGCTTAAACTGTTTGGCTTAATGGCTCAGGCTTCTGGCTATCTAGTTCTTACATCTTAAATTAATCCATTTTTATAAATCTATATCTTGCCACGTGGCTCGTGGCTTACCGGTATCTTCACATGCTGCTTGTCATGGCTGCAGCTGGCAGTGTCTCCTCGACTCAGCCTTCCACTTCCCAGAATGCTCCTCTCTCCTTGTCCTGCCTATACTTCCTGCCTAGCCACTGGCCAATCAGTGTTTTATTTATACAGAACGATATCCACAGCAGTGGAGTCTGGTCATTTGTGCCCATATGTGTCTCTGCACCAGGCTTCCTACCAAGCTATGAGGATTTTTTTCCTTGCTGCACCTGATGAGGCAATCATACTTAACCTTCATTCTCTCCATCTCTATATCTTGGTGGGAAGCCTTCTTGTTCTGAGGACCTTGTCTCCTATCATCTCATCCCAAGTGGTCCTTGGGATCTTTTGCATTTCAAACCCTGTCTTGGCATCTGCTTCTGCAAGTACTGAATTGAGGATGTGACTAGACCAGGATGCTTACTGCTCGATGAGGGACAATCTGATAAATGGAGATAGGAAGTTCCCTCCAGTATCTCTGGAGTTGGAGAACTGGGGGCTCCTGTGATGGAATGTCTCTGGAGCCAGCACCCTGTGCCATCTCATAGTGTGGGGCAGCCCATCCAGGGTATTTCATTATCACCTCCCTTTTTCCCAGGAACCTCTGCACAACCAGATTGTGTTCAAGCTATATTCCTGGTTGAACAGGACAGAATTTCTGGTCCTTAAGGGCTCAGCTTAAGGTCACTGTCCTGCCAGGTCCCCATGGCCTTATCACTGTAGTTTGTGAATCTGTCCCCTGTTGGGAGGCAGTTTTACTGCCACTGGATGCATGCTATTCCCGGGGACTAACGCAGTCCATCCAGTATGTGCTGAATAGAAATTTACTGTGTGATCAACAAGTGGGAAATCTCTGACTCCAGCTGCTGCTTCCTCCTGCTACCTTTTTTGTTCTTCTCTCTCAGATGTCCTCCTCGTCTTAAATATGGTCAAGAGTTCTTGGCTTCCCCCTTTAAAAGAGTTATTTAATTATATCCATGTGTAAATGTATATATCTGTGTATAGGTGTATGTGTACATGAGTGCAATGCCTGCAGAGGCCAGAAGACGATGTCAGATACCTGGAGTGGAGTTACAGGCAATTTTGAGTCATCCATTGTGGATCCTAAGAACTGAACTCCAGTCCTCTGCAGGACCAGCAAGTGCTCTTAACGGCTGATTTCTTTCCCCCTGACACTACTCTATGTACTCAGTGAGCTCTGAGAGCATTAGCAACTGGTAGCTGGTGCAGCTGTGAGAGGCCCCCATGGTTTTTGTAGTCTCTTACCCAGGCTTTCAACATCTCTGTGGGAGTGCTCCAGCCCAGTGTTCAGAGATGTGGATGCTCCCTTTGGTGACTCTGGAAACTCCACAGAGGTGAAGGAAGAGCCTCAGAGCTGTAGGGGCTTCCCCAGACAGGAAATGGTGGAATCTCTGGAACTTATCATCGTGACTGAGACACAGAGAGTGCCTTGATCAACCTGATGGCCACTTCTGAAAACGTCACACAATCTACCCCACCTCCTCTCCAGGCCTTTTCCTGGAACAGGCCCTGATCATTTAGAAAATGTCCTGTTTGTCTGGAAGCCAACACCCTCCCTCAGCACACCATGTTCCTGAACAACCAAGGTCTGGCAGGGTTTTCAAACTCCTGGGGACGTCTAGTCCAAGTTCTGTAAGTAGTTTTATGGCATGTCTCATAACCCACACCTAAGACCCACTCTTAAGTTGAGCCAGCATGAGAAGGCTTTTGGACATCCATGTGAGTGGTTAGTGCCACTCATCTGTTTATCCATCTTAAACCATGGCTAGCAAGGCTGTAACCTGAGACATCATTGTGGGTGAAAACAAAGGAAGAAGAGTTATGTTGGCTCGATGCCCACACAGTGATTCACCCGGTAGACCTCTTGCTCAACAGGGGCTGCCTGAAGCCAGTCCTTGCCTATTCCCACTACTGCTCCCAAGGCTTTGGACAACACTCTTCCCCTTTCTGCCCTGCATGAAACAGCATCTCTCAGCATTCCACTAACACCCCTTGCACTCCCTTCTGTGGTCTTTCCATTGCTCATCTGCTGTGGAGTAATCCTTCTGTACACTGTGTGAATGTAGGTCACTGTGATTGGTTTAATAAACAAGCGGACTGGCCAATAGCTCAGCAGGATGAAGTTAGGCAGGAAAGCCAAACTGAGAATGATGGGATGTGGAAGGGCGGAGTGAGAGGAGTCACTAGCCAGACGGAGAACGAGTCAGACACACAAAATGGGATAGAGGTAAAAGCCACAAGCCTTGGGGCAGCACATAGATAAACAGAAATTAAGTTGTAAGAGTTAGTTAGGTAAGTCTGAGCTATTGGCCGAGCATTTATAATTTATATTGTCTCCGAGGCAGTTATTTGGAAAGCAGCTGCCGGTTATTTGGGGGCAGGTGGTCGGGACAGGATAACTCTGCCTACATTCATCTTTTCACCTTTTCCCTGCCACAGCTATGACTCTCACCACTACTTCTTTCTGTGGGTGTGTCAGTTGTTTTAAACAAAAAAATGTGATCACACCGTCTGCCTTTCTCCCTCAATATTTTATTGGGAAATTTCCCCCAACTGCTACTAATGATCTTCAATATATCACTCCTCTTTGTTGTAAAATATTTATTACAGTATTCTACCATGGGCCATAATTTGCTTCACTAGCTCCTAGTTTTTGACATTTAGGGTGTTGTAAAAATTATACCATCATGCTACAGTGCTACAGTGAACCTCGTTTGATGTAAATCTTGGCATGCTACCAAGATCATCTTGGCGTGGGCTGATCAACACCCTTACTGGATATTTAAGTGAATAAGAAGCACGCCTGTGTCCTGGTAAGCAACTGAATTGGGGCTGTTTGTTACCAGCTCTGTCTCACTGTTGGCTAACAATGAACTTGAAGAAGCTCCAACTTGGAAATCCACACACCAGCACTTCCGGGAGATCAGGAACCGGTCTGCGCCCACTCTTTGTGCATTTTGGTGTCACAGCCCACTGGCCCTGCCTACCTGCACATGAATTTGGTCCATGTGCCTATGGAACAGAGGTGAGCAAATAGGTTGGTAATGTCTTTGCCTGTATGTCTGTGTGTCTGTGTGTCTGTCTGCCTGCCTGCCTGTCTTTCTCATGTCCCCATTCCAACAGGGCCGTTTGCTCTCGCTTTACCTCAATAAACCTCTTGCACTAACCATTGAACGTGGAATGTTTGCTTAGTGGCGTACCTTGACAGGGTCCACTGACAGATACCCTCCTTGCCTTTCTTTTTTCATCCTTTCATTGGTGCCAAGACTCACCAGGCTCTCCTGGCATTTGGTCCGGCCACACCGGGACTCTACCTTCCCACTCCACCCACAACAGATCTGCTTTCTCATTCACCGATGGCTTTGTCTTCCATTCATTACCAGCATTGGGTCTCTGGTGGGGATCCCCCCTCTGACCATTCCCCTGGATGTTATTATTGGTATTTTACTCTTGTTGGGGGGCCCACCACCAAGCTCCCAAACAAATCACACTTGGAGGCTTTTCTTAACTATAAATGCCTGGCATTAGCTTGTCTTAGTTTCTTGCCAGCTTTTCTTAACTTATCCCATCTACCTTTTGCCTCTGGACTTTTTTTATTCTTTTACTTCTGTAAATCTTACTCGGTTGCTGGTTGTGTAGCTGAGTGCCTAGCCCCTGGAGTCCTCCTCCTTCTTTGGCTGATTGATCTCTCCTCCCAGATTTCTCCTTCTATATATTCTCTTTGCCTGCCAACCCCGCCGATCTTGCTTTGCTATTGGCCATTCAGTTCTTTATTAGGCCATCAGGTGTTTTACACAGACACAGCAACACAGCTTCACAGAGTTAAACAAATGCAACATAAGCAAAAGTAACACCCCTTCAAATATTCTACTACCCCTGGATATGAGGTGTTGTTTACTGAGCACAGTCCCTGCCCTCTGGCTTTTTTAGAAGTCCTGGGACCAGGCAACTGTGCCTCACTCAGGCTCTTAGCCCTTGGCCCCATTCTTGTACAACAACACTCTGAACAGCCTGTACCCGCTTTGTTTGGTCCTGCTCTGAGTCCCAGGGGTGCCTGAGACTCCCACCTTGCAGACTTCTCTCTGCCTCATCCTTGGGAACGGTGTCATACACCTCCTCCCTTCCATTGGGATGTCTTTTGGAGAACCCTTGCCCACTCCTTTCAAATCAAATCTGTCCTCAGTATACCTTGGGGCCAGGTGGTCGGGGAGCAGAGAAAACTCTCCACTCTCTTTTTCTTTGCTCCGAGACCTGCTCATTTCTGTCTGCTCTTCCCCTCTAAGCTTCGTAAATGTCCTGTCTGTACGTGGGTTGCAATGTGGGAGTCAGAGATGGAGAGGCCAGCTTCATCTTGCTCAGCACACACTGGTTCTCCCCTGCAGCATCTGCTGGCTGATCTAACCCTCAGTAAGGTATGTACCGATCGTTTGTCTGTGAGTGAATCTAATTTCAAATTTTAGAGTTTGATTCTTCCTGAGTTACTTTCCAGGTGGACACGTTTGCTTGTCAGGCTCCTGCAGCCTGCTGCACCCAGGTGGACATCTCCTCTCCTGCTTGCTCCCCTCTCCCAGCAGCCTTGGAGACCCACAGCTTAACCTCTAGCCCACTGTAGTCTCTGGCTCTTGTAGCCTGCTGACCCATGTGGACACCTCCCTTCTCTTCTGCTCCTTCCTGGCTTTCACTCACCTTGCAGCCAGACTGCAGACCCACTGTGCTGTCTGTCTCCACCTGCAGACTGCAGACCCACTGTGCTGTCTCTCGTTTCCACCTGCAGCATGCAGACCCACTGTGCTATCTGTTTCCACCTGCAGCATGCAGACCCACTGTGCTATCTCTTAGCTTGCTTTCACTCTCAACTTTCCCTTGGAACTTACAGGAACACACTCGCACAGGGCTCCACTTTGCGACCCTCTCTCTCTTCCTCCACGGATTCAGATTTTGTTACAACAGCATGGCCTCAGTACAAATCAATGGCCAAAATTAGCAAACTTGGCAAATTTCCAAATTCTCTCAAATTGTTAACTTCTACTGCCATAAACAAATGGTCCCCAAATGTTTTATACCTAATCTTGCTCTGCTACACTTCCAAAGTCCCTTACCTCTAAGGCTCTACTTCCCCACTCCTAAAAATCTTTGATCTCTGATTTTTTTTTGTACTCTGCTTTCACAAAAAATAATAATAGCTTAAGATTATGCTGTAAACTCCTATCTCAGTATTTGTAAATTACTCATTGGGTATGGTTTAAAATCTGTATAATTTGTAACAAAATTTGACTTTGAACTTATAACAAAAGGCTTATAATTAAGATAGATTCTAGACATGGGCATATATATATATATATATATATATATATATATATGATTCAGCTCCTGTTTAAGGTGTGTGTGTGTGTGTGTGTGTGTGTGTGTGTGTGTGTGAGAGAGAGAGAGAGAGAGAGAGAGAGAGAGAGAGAGAGAGAGAGAGAGAGACTTGAATTTAACTCTATATATGTGTGAATGTAAGATGGATTTAATTCTGCATGTATGTGTATGTAACTTGGATTCAACTCTATGCGTATATGTGTGTATCACTTAACTATTGTTTAGGAAAACATGTTTTAAATAGCAACCATGCAGCTCTCCTCCATCTTGGCTGGTGACCTCATCAGGATGTAGATGGCCACATGACTAGCAGCCATCTTTACTGTGGAGGCCCACAAAGGTAGGCTCCCTAGTAAGGCCTTACTCAAGAGCCGAAAGTCTGAGCTTACTTTGCCCAGCAGGGCTGCATTATAAGTGATTTGGCCAAAGGCATGGTTGCCAGGTGTTTTGAAGGGTCTACACTTGTTGGTACTTTATACCTTGGCCTTGAAAGGGGGAGGTCTTTTGCCTCTCTCCTTACTGATGTATAAAATGCTCATTGTGAATAAACTCAGGTTGACTCTTCACTCCTTTCTCCAAGAACCCTTCAACAGATTGGGGCTGAACCCCAACACTTTACTAAGGTTAAAGAGTACGTATCATGTACTAATGAACTCTCTGTTCATTGTATCTCCCTTTAGACTAAGGAAGCAACAATTCTCAAATATTTTGGATTGGTATGGACTCTTGTATGATGATAGAAATGTAAGGTTATATTTATTGCAACATACTGTGTATGTGGTTCAACTCTGGTTTAGAATATACTCTATATAGTGATAAAAATTTAAGATTATAAAGATCTATTCAGGTTAATTAAAGCTGACTTAGAGATTTACACCTAAGTACTTATGTCTTTGCCAAGTGTTCAACACCAAGGGTCTAGGGAACTTAGATAAGTGACACCATGTGTTTGACAAATAAGACATCTGACAAGTAAGATACATATTCTATAACGGAGGTCCTGGTCCTGAGAGGGTCCTTTTTCCAGGGTTGGGCATTTGGGCAGAGGCCCCCATGGCTTGTCCAGGGCAGTGCTGGCCTCTGGGCTCCCTCGATCCCTGCTCACAGGCCCCCTTTCTCCTGTTCCCATGTGGCTCTGGGGATCTTTCCCCTGTCACTTTTTCTTGCCTTAGCAGTTTGGAACAAACTTGTCCCACTTTCCCCTGTGGAATGACTATGTTGGTTTCTTTATGGAGCCCATTATCTATGATTAAAAAGTTTTATTTTGATACTAGAAGAGCTTCAATTCAAAATCATTATTTTTAAGGCTGAACTTAACAGGGATGGGACATAAAGTCCTAGTCTTATAAAACCTACTAACTTATTATAAACAGTTAAGGATAATTAAGAAGTGCAAGTTAATGATCAAGGAGGATTAAGAAATGCAAGTTAATGGTCAGTCACCTTAAACATGAATGGAACGTAAATTCCTAGTCTTATGAAAGCTGCTAACTTATTGTAGACTGTTAAGGAACATAAGTTAATAGTCATCTTATAAATGGTCAAATTTTTTAATTGTAGTCATGCTTAGTAGCAATATAGTTAATTACAGGGATAAGCCTTACTTAGTTTCCTGTATATGTTTTCAAAGTTAGGCTTAAAACAAATAACTAGAAACAAGCAAAGTTTGTCTATTCAGATATACCTAATAGGTAGATGGTCCTCAAATTCAGAGGTCTGCAGAATATGGCATTTAAAGTGTTTAATAAAGAAATTCTTCATAAGCAGCACTCATATCTCCTCCAAAGAAGATGGATGGACACAGAAGAACCTCCACCTGGAGCTTGCTTGAAATGTGGCACCAGCCACGGGGTGAAAAAAAGTGTCTTTTACCTCAGCTGCTGCCAAGACCCTGTCCAGACTGTGGACAACAGGACACTAGGGAGTCAATTGCCCCACTTTGCCTAGATGAGGTAGATTGGTTCCCCCCCCCCCACAAACCCTCAAGTTCCTACTCCACAGGGAAGTCTGTCAGATCTTCTGGGCCTGGCAGCCGAAGACTGATGCTGCCTGAGACCTCTGCCCCAACAACCATGGAGGACCCTGGGATAGCTGTCTAGGTAGCCACTAAGTCTCTGCCATTTTTAATAGATTCAGAAGCTGCTTGATCTGCACTTTTACTCAGGTGAGATTTCTCCTCCTCAGAACTCTGGTGGAATCTGATGACTAGGCTAGTGATGGCTTTGTCAGCTTGGCAGCAGCAACCAAGGCGTCAGCAGCCTTCTCAGTCCTGTGTGTGTAAAATTCAGGGCACAGGCCTCTCCCCTAGGGCCACTACTGGGTCTAGACACAGTTTCCCTTGTTACCACACTCAGGCAAGAGATAAACTCAAAAAAACAGATTTCAGTGCATCTTTTTACTCTTCCCTTATTTACAGGAACTCACTCTGCAGTGACTGCCCTCAGTAACCAACCACCTGTGTCTCCTGGTGAATTAGACAGAAAGAAGGTGTTTTAAGGTGTAAAGTTTATGTGAGGATATGAAAGCTTGAGTTGAGGATCTAAGAACACGTTTTAGGGTCTAAGGTTTTCAGGTGTGTAAGTGCAGGTTATAAAGGCTGGAAGGCATGGAGGCCTAGATGGTGATTTTTTTAAAAAGTGATTTAAGGTGTATAAAAGAATGAAACGTGTTTGAGATTTCCTTCCTTTGCTCTGTTGTATCAAGACTCCAAAACTTCTTAGTCTTAACATTAATCAATGGAATTCTGATAAGCTCAAGATTTTAAATTCCCTTTGGTTATTTTTTAAGTATAGACTTAAAAGTGTTTCTCATTGTGCTAAAAACACCTGTCTAATCTATGTACATCCAGTCTTTGGATTGAGAAAAGAGTGGTCATGCTTTTTATCAGAATCTCAAAGGCACGAGTCTACTGTCTTTTCTACAATGTGGATTTCAGTACAGATTACAAACAGTGGGAATGTTAATGTGTCTAAAACTTATTTCTTTTTGTAAACGCAGAAAAATTCTTGTAAGCTCCAGGGAGTTAAGCACAGGTCAAATGGACTCCAGATAAGTACTGTTAATCAACAGCCTAAGTTTCCCCACCTACTGCCTGTTCCTGAGGGTGGGATCTCCCCCACCTTTCCCTGCTCTTGGGACTCCCCTCCCTCAATGACCAGAACTAAGAACAAAATTTCCCCTAAACCTCACTTTATCTTCTGCTCTGCCAGGATCCTGCCAGGTCTCCTCAAAATCTGCACCTAGGACAGCATAAAAATGGCTACGCCCAGGGGGTCCAACCTCACAGGCCGCTTCAGTTAGGTCTGGACTTTCCTAGCTCCCAGCACCAGGAGGTCCCACCGAGCCTGGACCGTGAGTGAAACAGCCAGTTATCCCAGGACTTAGCCAGCATCCCAGCTTTCCCAAGTCCAGCCTCCCCCACCCCAAGACAACAGGAAGCAGTCTAGAGGACACAGCGCCCCCATTCCCCCTCACCTGCTACTCCTTCCTACTTCCTCACCTTTTTATAATAAACAAAGGGAGGAGCGTTAGATTCCACTGGCAGCAGCCCGCCTCTGCCCCCAAAGCAGCTACGTCATCACCCGTCGCCCGGTGCCTTTCCACAGTCAGCTGTGCAGCATGTGCACCCCTTAAAAGTGCCCTCCGGGCACAGCTCGCTCTCCTGTCTCTCTCCTTCCTCTCTCCTCTTCCCTGTTCTCTGTGTGGCCTGCCTGCCTCCTGATCCCCCCTCTGACCTGGTCTTTCATGCTCCACCTCCCCCACCCCAATAGGCCTCTCCCACTAACTCTGCTGTGCATGGCGGGTTTGCTTAGGGGCGTACCTTGGCAGGGCCCCTGGAAAGGTACCCACTTGGCCTTTCTGTTCTCCCCTCTTCCTGTGGTGACCCTTGTTCTGGGGTGTGTTGCTATCTCCTGGTCGTTGCTCATGATAGATCTCACTTCTCTTTCCTTGTTGA
>NW_023504414.1:0-62258 GCF_004664715.2 Peromyscus leucopus
CTGAAGCAGCGGCAGGACCGGCAGGTCGGTGTCACGTGACCGCGCCTTCCGGAGCGCGGAGCGCGGAGCCCGCCGCGGTCCCCGCGCGTGTGGCGGGCCGGGCGTGCTTCCAGGGCGCGCGCGTCCACGTCTCTGACTCCTCTCCCCAGCCACGAGGCCTAAGGCTAGGGCGGAAGCCGCGGGCCTGGGGTGTAGCCCTGAGGCAGAGCGCTGGTAGGGCGAGCACGAGGCCCGGGGGCACCGCAGCCGACAAAAGCAATACCCAGTCGTTAAATCCCCGAGATACCGCAGCCTGCCCCCAGCACACCCCCTGTGCCTTTGACCAAGGCAACTTGAGATTTTTGTAATTTTTGCGTAAATGAACAGTCTGCTATGGAAAGTCGGTTCCGAAAACGATAAAAAAAAAAAAAAAATGTAATCTTTTTAACAAATGATGTTGGTAAAACTGAACACAGCAGAAGAATGGAATTAGATTCTTATCTTTCCTTTGTCCAAAAGTCCATTCATTCAAAGTGGATCAAAAATCTTATGTTAAATCAGAAACACAAAGTCAACTAGAAAACGTAGAGAAGATCCATCATTATATTTGGTTATGAAAGGCCTTATTGATTAGAAAGAACACCAACAACAGAGGAAGTGAAACAATGGGACTACATGAATAGAAAAAGTTTCTCTTTGGAAACCATCAGCACAGCACACAGACACCCAAGTTATGGAAGAGAATCTGTACCAGTGACAATGTTGATAGTGGCTCATACTTAGAATTTACCAGAATTACAGAAATTAAATAGCAAGGAAATTATACTGACATTTATAGATGCACAACGGAGCTGAATAATCATTTTTTAAAGACAGATACACAAATGGCCAATAAATATTGCAAAAACTGTTCAGGATCCCTAAAAAAATGCCATCATGGAATCCCAAATTAAAACTGCTTTGAAATATCACCACATCCCAGGCTGAGAATGGCTGTCATCAACTAACCAGAAAACAAGTGTTAGGCAATGTGAGGAGAGAAAGGAAGCCTTATTCACTGTGGATGGGGTTGTGTGGAATTTATACACTCAGTGTGGGAATGAATTTCAAGATTATTAAAAACATTGAAGATAGAACTAATTGATGACCCAGCAATGTCACTCCTGGAAAAATAATTTGAAAACTCTGCATCCCACTACAGAGATGTTTACACTCCACATTCACTACTACTGCCTTCAACATGGCAAAGTATTAGAATTAACCTAATTATATGAAGACTGTAAAAATATATAATGGAATACCATTCAGCTGAAGAGAAAATTTCGTGAAAATGATTAGACATAGAATGTGTAATATTAAGTTAAGTCACACAGTGCCAGAAACAAGAAATCACATTTTCCCTCATATGCAGAAACTGGCCAATAATAAGTGTCTATGAGAAACATAATGCATAGGAGCTCAGCAGAACATGGAGAAAAGAGATCAAGAAATGTTAAATAACAGGGTTGAGGTAGGACTGAATGCAGATAATGAATAGCAGTTGAGAAAAAGAATATAAACTAACTAATGTTCTAGCTGTGATTCTTCCAAAGTAATATTTCTTTTTTTTGGTGGATAACTTGATACAAATATGTTCAATAATAAAAATATAAAGCCCCATTTGAAAGACTCCAGAGCTCATGTTCCCAATAAATACTCTAGCTAAATAAAATTGCAATATTTGTACAGTACTTGTACAGTAATTGAGTCCAGTTAATTTCAGTGTGTGTGTGTGTATGTGTGTGCTTGTGTGTGTGTTATTTGCGACAATTGTCATAATAAAATTTAAAATATTGTCAGTAGCAAAAATTAAAGGTTTGCAATATCTGAACATATAACATTTCTAGAAAAGTAGGCATGACCACTGACCTGGAAAATACATACTGGAGAATCAGCCATTTCTTTCTGTTTCTTTTCTCTGAGTTTCTCTTTCAGGAACAAGGAATAGATGACTTGTTGACCTTTCATATAAGGGGTCTAAAAGAAACGGAAAAATTACTACTGAAAGCTGTAACACAAAATCTTATTGGTCTTATTAATAAAAACCCAAAGTCTGATATCAGGGGGAAAGCTGAAAGATCAGAGAAGCAACACAGCCAGTTACTAGTTCTTAAATCTGTAAGATTCTCCAACTGAAAGAGTGCTGAGCTCCTGACTCCTTCCACCTTATATTTTTTTTCTCTGCCCAGCCATACGAATGACATCCTATCCCAAACTCCTTAGCGCAGGGTTCAAAGGTGTGTGTGCCTCCCCAGCACCGAGAACAAAGACATGAGATGCCAAGTGCTGGGATTAAAGGAGTGTGCCACCACTGCCTGGCTGTTTCTCTTTTAAATTGGATCAGTTTTGTGTAGCCTAGGGTGACTTGAATTTGCAGAGATATGTCTTCCTCTGCCTCTGCCCCTCGAGTACTGGGATTAAAGGTGTGTGCCACCACTGCCTGGGCTCTATGATTAACTAGTGGCTGGCTTTGTTTGCCCTCTGATCTTCAGGCAAACTTTATTTGTAAAAGCATACACAAACTACCACCACAAAAAGCTGTTAGAAAACAATGTCAAACCACAGGAAAAAACCAAGAAGAGAGTGGAATGATTTTTCAAGCTTGAAGAGAAAATCACTGTCCACTTATTTTTGCCTCAAGAAAAAAAATATCTTAAAGGTGATAGAGAACTAAGTGCATTTGAAGATAGCCTTGAGATAAAATAATTGATTTCACTAAAGCAGCTTTGCTGACAATAACTAGAGGCAAACTTTACACAGGGTATCAGAACAATTACCCATATAAATACAGGAAATAATAATTCTATGTGGTGACTACATAAATACAGGAGAACTTGCAAGTAATCATCCATGGGGAAGACAACAAATCACCAATTCTCACACAAAAGGAAGAAAAATATGTTGTAAGATTCTTAAAATGGTCTTATAATAAAAAACCTGAAACAAAATATTGGGGTAAAGGCTGAAAGATCAGAAAAGCAGAGCAAGCCACAGCCACCACCTCTTACCTCACCAACTCCTCAGCCTGAAATAGCTCAGTCAAGAGGCCTCAAGCCGAATGAGCTTCCTCAGCTGAAAAGGTCTCAGCCCAAATGCCTTTAGTTCCTGTCTCTTCAAGCCTTATATACCCTTCTCTGCCCACCCATCATTTCCTGGGATTAAAGGGTGTGTGCTTCCCAGTACTGGGATTAAAGGTGTGTGCCACCACTGCCTGGCTCTGTTTTCTTTCCTACACTGAGTCAATCTCATCTAGTCCAGGGTGGCTTTGAATTCACAGAGATCCAGATGGATCTCTGGCTCCTGACTGCTAGGATTAAAGGTGTGTGCCAACACCATCTGACTTCTATGTTCAATTTAGTGGCTTGTTCTGTCTCTGATCTTTAGGCAAATTTTATTAGGGTACACAACATATCATCACATAAATACTACCAATAATCCAACAAGCAACCATATAAAAAAAGCATAGTGAATAATAATGCCATGACCAAAAATATAGCCATTCTGGAAGTCAATATGGAGACTACTCAATTAAACAAATCCTTGTTAAATAAACCTAGCACTGTACTGCTCTCACCACTAGATGGTGGTCTTGTCATTTTACTAACTCAGGAACAAGTTTGTCTTCTGTGACTCAGGGTAAGGTGATTAGACTCCCCCACTCCTCCCAAAACACAGACACAGACACAGATACAAGGACACACACACACACACACACACACACACACACACACACACACACACACACACTAACCCCACCCATCACTGGTGGGTGCAGAGACTCATGCTTTGCCAGAAGTAGAAAGTAAGTAAGGTATGTGTTTCCTGGCCTAAAAATGTCAGCTACACCTTCCATCTCTGTTCCAGAAACAATGAGGAAGAGGAGAAGGAATGGGAATAAGAAGGGAGAGAGGAGGAAGGGCTAAGACATGCCATTCTCTAGACTCCACACACAGCTGTTGTAATTAGTAACCAACAGCAGCTGTACTGACCTGCATGGACCTCACATTAGACCACAATTAGACTAGGAAAGGGAAAGGTTCACAGAGCCCACTCTTTACCTTTCAAATGTTGGCTATAGATAGAGTGTAGGAGAAGAATCTCTGCCTTTAGCTTTAGTCCTTGGATGAGCCAACCAGACTCCGACCCATAGCTCCAAACCCACAGTCTCACAGATGACTCTGGATAATCTCAGGGGATCCCAAGCAAAATAAATAGAGATGAACACTCTAGAGAGATTGGTTGGAATTGTGGGCCAGGAAAGCAGACAGGTAGGAGGTAAGAGTGGGCAGTGTTTGATGTGTGCATGCTCAGACACATACAGAGAGTATATATGTACACATATGTATGTCAGTGTGAAACAGTTAAGATTAAAAAATTTCATTATTTTTGAATCAGGGTTTCTCTGTGTAACACTGGCCGATCTGGAATTTGCTTTGTAGATCAGGCTGGACTAAATCCCCAGAGATCTGTCTATCTCTGTGTTGGGTGTGTTCGGATTAATGGTGTGCACCACCCTACCCTTCTCAAAAATTTATTTTAAATGACCATATCAGTCTGTACACTCCTTTTCATTGAATAATTATCTGGTTTTTTTTGTTTTGGTTTCGTTTTGATTTTTTGAGACTAGGTTTGTCTGAGTAACATCCCTGGCTGTCCTGTAATTCCCTTTTTTGAAAAGGATGATCTGGAAATCACTGAGATTGATGCACCTCTACTGGCATGCTGGGATTAAAAGAGTGTGCCACTACAACCTGCACATTATCTGGTTTAATATCAGGTAAAAGTAAGAGTCAACGGGAATCTCATTTTTTGTGTCAAGATTTTGTTTGGTTGTTTGTTTTTGGATGTTTTATTTTGTTTTGTTTTGAAAAAGGGTTTTATGTTATAGTCCTGACTCTCATGGAATTATGAACACCAGGCTATCTTTGAACTCATATTGATATGCCTGCCTCTGCCTCCGGTGTACTGGTATTAAAGGTGTGTGCCACTGTTAAGAAGTATATCAAGTAACGTTGAGGTTAGTTTTTCTCTGGAGTTCTGATGGAATCCTGTCAATCTGTTTGAGGGGTAGTTTTAGGGGCAGCATTTTATACCTGCTTCAGTCACATTGCTACTGATGCTCTGTTTACATATTTATTTACATATTATTTCTTGTTGTTTAAATTTGGTGTGTTATATTCCTCTATTTAAATTAGAATTTCCAATTTAGTGTAACTAAAATCTTTAATGTCAGTTAACAAGAGATCCACTTGATCACTCATTTCTATCATGTTGGCTGTGCAGTTACCTTGTATAATTGCCAAGACATGATAACAGAAGGGGTGGTAGTGGCAAACAGCTTTAATCTCAGCACTCAGGAGGCAAAGACAGACACTTCCCTGTGATTTCAAGACCAACCTGGTCTACAGTGTGAGTTCTAGGTCAGCAAAGGCTACAGAGCAAATAACAAAATATAATGATAACAAAAAGTTATTTATAGTGCAGCAAGGTCATGCAAGCCTTTTAACCCAGCACTCAGGAGGTTTGAGCTAGGAAACTGAGTTCAAGGTCAGTGAAATCTACACAGTGAAATTAGGAAATTGGAAAGACAGAGGGACATTGTCTCAAAATAATGTAAATTGCTCCATGAGCGATAGCTTTCATGGTTTCAGAAGGACCATGCAAGCTTCCAAAGCAGTGAGCCAAACAAAAATCCTATGATGCTTATAAACCACATCAACTGTCATCCTGGAACAATAGCCCTAAGAAAGCAGTAGTGGCAAGCATACCTTGGTGGTAACCTGAATTTTGATCCTAATTAACATTATTTTAAAAACTCATATTCAGCTATTGAGGGAGAAAACTGAAATATCAGAGGAGAGCAGCCACCAGAGAATTCTTACCTCTGTGAAATCTCAAACCAAATGGTAGAGGGAACCTGTCTCTATATGTTCTAAGCCTGAATGGGCCAAAAATCCTTTCTCCACCTGCCTTATATCCCTGTCTTCCTCCCTAGTGCTGGGATTATAGGTGTGAGCCTCCACTATCCAGCTCTGTTTCTTTTTTTAGACTGATTCAATCTCTTGTAGCCTAAAGTGGCCTTGAACTCCTGATCTTCCAGCTTCCTCCTCAGAAAGACCAAGATTAAGGTGTGTCTGGCCTCTAAGGTTAACTAATAGCTCAACCCTCTGATCTCCAGGTAAGCTTTATTTGTCTGAACACAAAGTATCATGAAACAGTAACCAACACTCTCTCATTGAACTTAAGACCCTCTTCACAAAAGTGAAACAATGACAGGTAATGAAAAACTGTCTACACTACTGGTGCTGGTGAATATATGAATCTTGGAGGACAACAAAAAACAGCAGTTTGCTAAAACATCATAATCCCTAACAAATAACTAAATATTTTTGTACCCATAGGTAAGATAAATATTGACCCTCCTAAGGAAACTTCTCTTCTCAACAGAGACCCAAACAAAAATCCACAACTAATCAAAATGCAGATTTGTGGATCCCAGGCCCACTGGATGCATCTTTAAAACACACATGAAGAAGGGATATAATGATTAAAAGAGGCAGAAGATCAGAGAGTTTTTGTGAGATTGTTTCTACTAGTGTATTCATCATATTCTCTAGTGTTTGATATATATCAAACACTATATTTTATATATATAAATGTGAGACCAAAATGAGCCATCTTAGAAATAAGACCAAAATGCTTTCACCCTAAAACTAAGGCCTAAGATTTCTCCTTTTAGGAATAGGCCATTAGTTACTGAAACCAGTCAGTTCAGATTCCAGAAACCAGGAAGTGTAAAAGTACAGAGTCACAAGATAGTCACAAGGTAATGCCTGCCAGACTATGGGATGTCCTCTCCCTGGTTTCCAGGGTAACTGACCACAGAAATGCCCCCACCTGAGGGCAGCCAATGAGAAATGGTGGCAGGCAACCACTCCCTTAGAAGTAATTTCTAGAAGTCCCTAGAAGCGAGCCAATCAGAATTGTACCTGTACTAGCAACCCTAATTGATGTAACCTTGTGACTTTTCCCTTTAAAAACTGAGCTTGCAGACAGGTGGGTGCTTCCTCCAGCCTCCACTGCATTGGATGTATTGGACGAAGTCCCTGCCTAGGCTTGTATTGCTTTTGGATATCCATAATTAAACCTTGCTTTTGTATTCCGGCATGCTCATCTTTGGTGGTCTCTCTGGGGGTCACGATCTGGGCACAACATTTGGGGGCTCATCCGGGATCCCCAGAGACCCCCCGGCCGGGACACTTAAGAGCTCCGGAGGTCCATCTGCACCGATCGGTAAGAGCGCTCCATTTTCTTGTCTTTGCTTTCATTTTCATTTTCTTATCCAAAGCTGGCGGTTGAATCTGACAGGCTCACTTTGGCGGACGCGCCTGTAAGGTGACCCTGGAGGAGTTGGAAGACGTTCCAAGCCCTCATCAGGATGCGGGGGGTCCTCACAGGTCCCCCCGTCATAGGATGCCCGAGAGGGGTCCGTCTGTTAGGATGCCCGTGAGGGGTCCGTCTGTTTGGACACCTGTGAGGGATCCATCTGGGGATCGGGAGACTCTGTTGAATTGTCCCTGTCCTATCTGTAGGTCTTTGGCATTATCAAGGCTCCCTCTCCGGACTCTCGTCTGCCTGGACCATCTGTAGGGCCCTTGTTCTTCCTTTTTGTCTGCCTATCTTGTTCGTCAGTGTTATTTGTTATACCTTCATAAATGTATAAATGTGTGAGAACTGTGGCCACATGTGTGAGTGTTTTATGCCTGAGCTTGTGTGTGCATTGGGACTTGTGGGCCGATTGCCAGCCGAAGGGATGGAGACCCCTTCGGTGGTTGAACTGGCACAGACTAACCTAACATTGCTTCCTTGCTCTCTGACCAGAGCACAGGCAGCAGAAAGCTTGCAGTGAGTCCAGCAGGCAGCGGCTGCACAGCTGCTACTTCGGGGACCCAGGGCACCGCTGAGAGGGCTAGGCGGCCTGTGAGCATCACGGGGCCAGCTCGCTCAAAAAGCTGTGGAGTAGAGGCTTGGCTGCATGGGAACTAGGCATGGCTTTGTGCTAGAGTGGGCTGTGAGCACTGTGGGGCCCAGATATGGCCGGCAGGTTCTGGCTGGGCTCCTGTGTGGACATGGGGCAGAGCTGGCAGGAGCCAGCAGGAGCCTCAAGGAGCTCAGTGTGGGGGCTGGTGGAGAACTAACTGCCCCTCCAGGGTCACAGCTGAGGAGTGGCCTACAGGTCTGTGGGCCCAGCCAGGGCGTGGAGTCATCTTTTGTCTCCATGGTGCATGCCTTCCCTGTTCTCTTCCATGCTGTTGGGTGGGGCTCCCAAGACCTGCCCTGGGGCTAAAACTTGATCAAGGTCTGGCTCCAAGAATGAAATGTCACCAACAGTTTCTTGTCTGCTGTACAGTGCTGATGCAAATTGAGAGTTATTCTTGTTATGGTATCTGCATGTATTTCTGTTCTTGTTTAAAATATTGTTCCAAAAAGAGTCTAGTTGCAGTGGTGGAAGACATTTGAGAGATCTCAGTCTTTTAAGAACAGTTTTTATAGTTAAAAACCAATGGCTTAAAAAAATGTTTCTCCTTACCCAAGGTACATTCAGGCTTAAGAATGTTGTCTAGCCTCCTTGTATTTGCTAAGTTTGTTATATTTTCAGGGTTGAGCTTGAAACAAGTAATTAGAAACAAAGTTTGTCTATTCAGATATACCTGGACAGCCCTCATACTTCAGAGATCTGAAGAATATGGCATTTAAATGTTGATCTAAAAGCTTACTATATCAGACAGGCTTCCAGATCCTAGCAGTGACCCAAGGTCTCCAAAGAAGATTACGTACGAGGCACCACAACGTCTCTGCCTGAAATATGACAATGCTGACCACAGGGCAAGATGCTCCAATGCAACGCCTGCTGCCAGGACCCAGCCCAGACTGTGGACAAGCAGTAGGACACTGGAATTGATTGCACCCTTTTGTGTGATCAAGGTCAGTCTTCCATGTCCCTATTCCACAGGAAAAATACTCTGCCTTATGGATCTGATGGTGGAAGAAGATTTATGCTGTTCTGACTGGTGCCTCCAACGTTATGGAGACCTGGGTAGGGGTTGGTCCCTGTAATTTATAGGATTGGAAGCTTCTTGGTATGCACTCAGATATAGTTTATCCTTCTCAGATCTCTGACAGTACTGATGGCCAGGCTAGCTCTAACTTTGTCAGCATGGCAGCATCAACCAGATCCTCATGCAAGGCTATAGCTTTCTTGTTAGCTCACTTTTAGGAAAATGTTCTAAGATATAAAAGTTTAAGTAAGTCATAAAGGTTCAGATATGAGTTCAAAATGAGATAAGTTTCAGATTACTCTCCTGTTCTATGGTTCAGAGCTTAACATTTAGGAGTCCTGATGAGCTGGTAGAGCAATGACTATTGACTGTTCAGTCACAAGCTCAATATTTTGGATTTGTTTTAGATGTCATATTTAGATGGAACTTGTTGGGACTCAAAGGTATGAGTCCACTTCTGCTGTTTTACAAGATACCCATTACCTGCTTTGTCTACAATATGGATTTCAGTACAGATTGGTAATACTAAATTATCTAAAACTTTTATGTCATTTTGTAAGTAGGCCTCAAAGGAAAAATCTAGACCCACTTCACAGAGGTTGAAAGGACCCCAGATAAGTATTCCTAAAGATGGTATTTTTCCTCTCTCCTGGTCTTGGGACTACTGCTTTTCCCATTACTAAGGGTATGGACCTAAGGGTTCCAAATAAGTTCATAAATTTTAACTTCTGTTCCTAGTTTAAATCTGTCTCAACAGATTTCTACTTGGCTGGCAGTCACCTCCAGGTTTCAGTTGCTGACTCCACTGCTCCAGACAACTGTGAGCTCCAGACTTGCTAAAAGCTGACGTGGACCAGCCCAGCTAACATGGTTCTTCCCTGTCCCTATGGGATCAGGCAGCTACATGCTTCTGACAAATGCCCCCTTGCCCAGTCTTTAACTAGCTTTTCAGCCTTTTGGGGCCCCCTGACATCGGCGCCCCAATGCCAGCTCGAAGCAGTTCCAGAAGAGAATACATCACCCATATTCCCTGTTCAGAAAAGGCTGAAATTCTGAGTCAAAAGAAAACTCTCTGGCATAGAGACAAGATGGCTAACTATACATGGCCATTATTAGAGAGGGATACTTAGGAACTAACTGTCCAAAACCCATGATTGGGTTCCATTAGGCACATGAGAAGGGGGAAATGTGAGACCAAAATGAGCCATCTTAGAAATAAGACCAAAATGCTTTCACCCTAAAACTAAGGCCTAAGATTTCTCCTTTTAGGAATAGGCCATTAGTTACTGAAACCAGTCAGTTCAGATTCCAGAAACCAGGAAGTGTAAAAGTACAGAGTCACAAGATAGTCACAAGGTAATGCCTGCCAGACTATGGGATGTCCTCTCCCTGGTTTCCAGGGTAACTGACCACAGAAATGCCCCCACCTGAGGGCAGCCAATGAGAAATGGTGGCAGGCAACCACTCCCTTAGAAGTAATTTCTAGAAGTCCCTAGAAGCGAGCCAATCAGAATTGTACCTGTACTAGCAACCCTAATTGATGTAACCTTGTGACTTTTCCCTTTAAAAACTGAGCTTGCAGACAGGTGGGTGCTTCCTCCAGCCTCCACTGCATTGAATGTATTGGACGAAGTCCCTGCCTAGGCTTGTATTGCTTTTGGATATCCATAATTAAACCTTGCTTTTGTATTCCGGCATGCTCATCTTTGGTGGTCTCTCTGGGGGTCACGATCTGGGCACAACATATATATATATATAAAATAAGAATTTGTTAGAATGATTTAGAGGCTGCTGTCAAGCTAATCCAACAATGGCTGGCTGTAACAGAAAGTCTAAAAATCCAGTATTGCTTAGTCCACAGGTTGAGTGTCTTGGCTGGTTTTCAGTATATGCTGGAATCACAAAGAAGTAGGTTCCAATGGCAGTGAAGGAATGGATGTGCTAGCAAGAAAATGAGCCAACAAATGGGCAGTGAGCAAAATGATTCCTCTTTCCATGTCTTCATGTAGTCTTCTAGCAGAAAATGTGGCCTTCCATTTCTATCCTATTCAAAGGTGTTGGTCCTTAAGCCTCAAGATGTGAATTAATGACATTTGTCTTCCTGTCTGAAATTCCAGACTAAAAGTTGATTCATTCATGTCCAAATAAGCAAAAATAATGTATCTCAGGTATGCCTTCCATTTCTGGATTCTAGTTCATTTCAGATGTAGTAAACTTGATAACCAAGAATAACCATCACACCTAGCAATATCAGATGCTATGATTATAAAATCTCACCAACATGACCTCCCAAATGTGGGCTGGACAAAACCAATAACAATGGACAAGCCAAAGTAGTTAGGGCAATAACCACAGGATCAATCTGGGCACCTACTGGACCTATTGTGAGTGAGACATAAGCCAAAACTCCATTAATCACCTGGCCTCCATAAGCCCCTACTTTAACTGGAGGGCCACCATGTTTCTTGGGATTCTCTGGAATCAGCATCAGTTCAGAATCTGTATCCAATAGACCCTGGAAAGTATGATTGTTTCCTTCCCCCCAGCTACAGTTTCCCTTGTAAAAGGCCTTGGTCTCTCTGGGTAAGAACTGGGGAAAGGCTATTTGCACAAATTTTAGTTTTCTTATCAGGATCCTTCCTCAGGGGAACCTGGCCTTCATTCAAGTGAGTGTAGGTCTTCAAACTGGCTCAAGTCTAGAAATTGATTCACTGGCCAAGATTGCCTATTACATGATCCTATGCAGCCTTTCTTTCATTTGTTAAGAGAATTTTTCTCCTCACACAGAATAAACAGAAGTGCTGTAGAATTATTATCTATTTCATGCCTGAAAACATCATATGAGTCATGCTACTATAAAATTCACCTTGCCTGTGATGACAATTATGGGATGGGCCAGTATGAACATTATTTTTGTCTATGATAACAATGATCATCTTGCCTCTGGCAGTTCATTGATGCTACCTGGCCCTTGCTACCTTGGAGCCCAATTAAACTCATTGCATTTCATTGGTTCAGTTGAGCACCAGGATCACCAACAGTAAGGTTTGGCACAAAGACAAGGATGACATTGAAACATTTCAAATGTCCTGGTACCCCTACCACGGGTTTGCATCTTATAGGACTTGTGAAGGGCATGTCTTCTGGGTCTTCCCATTAGAGATGATTGGGTTTTACACAGAATACCCACTCTAGCATTTCAATTTCCCTGAGTCTTTAATTCCTTTCATTAACACTAAGTTAAAAAATATTAGGCATAAACAAATCCCTCTCAGTAGTCCAGCTTTTGATAAATGCTTCAGCCAACCATTCAAACAAACTTTTCATACCTTTTTCCTTAAATATGTGAACTTCTATCTTAAACCTAAAATCTCCACTCAGTAGGCCCATATCAATAAACTCGGCATGATCTAGTTTTATTTTCTTCCAACATTATCCTGCACTCCTAACATCCATTCCCACACATATTCTCAGACTTATGCTTGAACAAATTAGCAAACCCATTAAGCTCCTAACTATTGTAGCTCACTTCCTCACTGACTACACTTTCTATTGTCCTTTTAAAGCCTGCTTTGCTGTAAGTTTGGTTATAGATATAGAGCCAACTAGTGGTGGGACCCTGAGGAATGTTAGTATTATCTTGCCTGGAATAGCCTTCAGAAAATGTCACTTCTGAATTAGCAGACAGTGATGAATTAGTTTCCTCAGTCATATATGGAAAGGTCAATATTTCAAGGGTTGGGGCTCATGGTACTTCTTCCTCAGGTAAGATAAACCCTTGAGAATCTGAGAACTCAAGTTCTCAGGTGTAATAGGGTCCTCCCACACATCCCCACCCAAACTTATAGGATACCATTCTTAACCAATTAGTGCCCGTACTTCAATTGCCTACATTATCTGAGGCTGAGACTTGAAATTTTGATGTAATTCACTTCAGCTTATAGTAAGGGCTTCAGTTTGGTTTTCTGAAACTCAAGCTCTGGGACAACTGGAGGGAAGATTCTTTTTCTGGGCACACTTAGAAAACCTGAGACCATTTATTGGCATCTGAATCTGGTCAATTTTGTCACTAACTTCATTTTTCCTGCAGTTGATTAAGATTACCATGCACTTATTCCTTTCCTTTATCAATAGATAGTAAGAGTAACCAACCAGCAGCATCATTTTCAACATTTCCTCCCAAGCTGTCCAAAGTTCCTATATAGGGTCGTTAAATCCATAGTCACTCACTATTGATCAACAAAGATATTAAAAACATTTATCTCTTTAAGTTTGAAATACAGTTTGCACCACGGACTTTCAGTACTCTCTGAGATTCTAGAAGACAGAATAAATAGAGAGGCTTCAGAAACTGAAGGTGCTGGTGAGTTTGAAGGTGCTGGTGAATTAAAAAACCTATTCCAGATACTTAAAAGATGCATCCTTATACTTCTATTTCTCTAGAACCACTCAGATACCACAACTGTCTTAGGGTTCTCTAGAGTCACAGAACTTATGGAATGCATCTCTCTTTCTCTCTCTGTTTCTCTCAGTATCTGTCTGTCCCCCTCTCCGTCATGCTCTCTCTCTCTCTCTCTCTCTCTCTCTCTCTCTCTCTCTCTCTCTCTCTCAGTCTCTCTCTCACACAGAAATATCTCTAATTATGAATTCAATGGAAAAACTTACAGGCTGCATTACAACAATGGCTAGTTGTGAATGGAAAGTCCAGGAATCTGGTAGCTGCTCAGTCCTTCAAGACTGGGTGTCTAAGCTGGTCTTCTGATATACTGGAATCACAAAGAAGTAGGCTCCAATGCGAGAGAAGAAATAGAAGTGCTGGCAAGGTAAGGGCTATCAAGCAAAGAAGGATTGCACATCATTTCTTCTTGTCCTTATAGAGGCTTCTTGAAGAAGGTGAGCCCAGATTAAAAATCTACCTTCCAGCCTCAAGGTCTGGATCAAAGGCATGGGACATGCTGCTTCAAGATCCACATCAAAGCCATGTTGTTGTTGTTTTGCCTCAAGATCTGGATCACAAGTGTGCCCTCCACTTCTGCATTATATTTCACTCCAGATATAGTCGTTAACAACCAAGAATAGCCATCACAATATACATAGACATACTATAAGAATTATTGTGAAAGAGGCCATAGAATTTAAACCAAGCAGGTAGGATATATGGGAAAAATTGTCAAGAGGAAAGCAAGAGTAGAAATATTCTAATTATATAATAAATTCAATTTAAAATATAAAAACAAAACAAAACAATAAATGGCAATAACAAATCCAAACTAAACCAAAACAAAAAATCAAAAGTCATATACCTATTAGGGAAATGCAGACTAGGGTTCCTATAAGCTTCCCTGCTTCCCTACCTATAAGGTCAATCAATCATCAGGAATAGAATTCATAGCTAAGGTTGGCATACATTTGAGGAAAGGAGGTCAAACACTGCTGTGGGAGTTAGAACTACAGAATCATCTTAGGAAATCATTACAGTGTTCTCAAAACAATGAACAAAGGAAAGAAAGAAAACCATTGCACTATGCAAACTAGTGTGTGACACTATTCCTGTGGAAACAATGACAAATGTCTATTTAGCATAGGTAAGGAGCTAATGACCAACAAAAGCTGGGAAACCAACAAAACCTCATTGGTGAACCGATAAGGACTTTGTTTGCTTTCTTATTGGTAGGTGTTTTGTCTGCATGGATATCTGTGCACCAGTGTGTTCCGAGTACTAGCAGAGGCCAGAGAAGGCATTTGATGCCCTTAAGTTCAGCCTACACATTGAGTGCCCATGTGAAGGTGTTTGGAATTCAAAATGAATCTTTTGAAAAAGGAGACATTCAGGCAAAATACTTACTCACCCTGGGCCTTACATCCCATGTATACATTCTATGGAATGGACACACATGTGCAGCATGGCCAAGTACTCTATAGCAATCTATAGGCATGAGTGGCATGGCTCCATAAGCCCCTATATGCATGTGCTGAGCTACCTATAAAGATGGGTATGCCTACCTGTAGCAGAAATCTTAGATGGTTTTATTAATAAAATAAAACCTGTGAGTCAGGTATTGGGGTGATGCTGGAAGTTCAGAGATACAGAACAGGCCAAAACTAACCTCACCTGGCCAACTTCTCAGCTGCCTTTGTTTCCTCAAATGGGAAGCTTCTGTGTCTTCATCCCAATGGCTCTCAGCTGAACTGCTGCTCCAAAGTCTGAAGCTTAACCAGCCAAATGCTTCTAGTTTCTGGTCCTCATGCCTGATATACCTTTCTGCTTTCTACCACCACTCCCTGGGATTAAAGGCTCATTCTCTGGGATTAAAGGGGTGTGTCAACATGCCTGGCCTTTTCCAATGTGGCCTTGAACTCACAGTGATCCAGAGAGATTTCTACCTCTGGAATGCTAGGATTAAAGGCGTGTACTACGTGTACTACCACTGCCTATTCTCATGTTTAATATTGTGGCTGCTCTGTCTCTGACTCCAGATAAGTTTATTAGAGTGCACAATATTTTAGGAAACACAATACCACCACACGTACCCCACACCCTCTCTCTACCACATTTCTTCTAGACAGGCCTCTACACTCTCCCCTTTCTCCTTTCCCAATCTCTACTAATATAACTCTTAAAGTGGGTTTCATTGTATACCTTGTGGTCCATTCTCATGTACAGTAAATAACACTGGCTTTGCTCTAAGAATATATAAATGCTCAGAAGTGATTACAATAACATACTAGCATCAATACATTTATGGAGAGTACAATCTTCACAAGTGATACTACAATTATTAGGGTTTCATTGTATAGACCTTTTCAGTAATATATAAGGTAATGGTACTGTGTTACAAAAGTGTGACTTTGATTCAATATAAGTACAAAATGTACTTAGGATCATAAACATTTACCTGTTATTTTTCTAAACTACAAAGTGTACTTAGGATCATAAACATTTACCTTTCATTTTTCAAGTTTAAGGGGCCATAAGGCACTTGCCAATTTTCACAAATTAGTCTGAACTGATTTGCCAAATTATAATATGAATCCTGACATTCCAACTCCATTCCATTGGATAGGTTCATCAACAGTAGAACAAATTTGCAAATTTCCATTCAAGCTATATCACTGCCATCTCTACTCTGAGTGAGAATATTTTCCTTGAGGTAAGCCATAAGGGCCACAATCAATGATGTCTCATTGGGAGGTATCAATAAGCCCTTTAGGTTTCTCACCTTTACATTGTTGTCAGTGTGTCCAGTCAGATTCCTTGTTGGTAATCCACATCTCAAAGATTGTAGATTTATGGAACTAATAGAATTAATTTCCTGTCCTCTAAAACCAGATGCATGAAACATATAAAATTTATCATGAAAATGATTAACTAAGGATGGCCAAAATTGAAAAGTTCTATTTAGAAAGTGAATTCCATTGTCTATAGAAATTTGAATTCCTTGCATTCCCACAGTGTAGTTTGTAATCTCCTCACCCTCCTCCTCAAGTTTAGCAGGTCCTCTGTGGTCATAAGAATCAGATAGCCAGGAGGATTCACTGACCACAATGGGAATATCCCTATCTCTCTAACTTACTCCCTTGTTAATTGGAGGATCAGGAAAATAAGCCCAGTAAATATGATCAGTCACCGTTACCTGTTTATTTATCATAGACCGCATAGCAAGGAACAAAGTTGTAGCACTCAAAGGTTTTGCAGCCAGAAAAACTATTGCTTCTCCTTCTTCAGTCTTATTGCTCTAGTTGGAACTTTGAATACTGTATGAAATAGATATGGAGTCAGGGGACAGTCTTGTACTATTTCTGATTTTAATGGAATTGCTTTGAGTTCCTCTCCATTTCATTGGCTAGTGGCTTGCTGTATATTGTTTTTATTATGTTTAGATATGTTCTTTGTATCCCTGATCTCTCCAAGACCTTTATCATGAAGGTGTGTTGGATTTTATCAAAGGCTTTTTCAGCAACTATATAGATGATCATGTTGTTTTCTTTCTTTTAGTTTGTTTATATGGTAGATTACATTGACAGATTTTTATATGTATAGCCACACTAGCATCTCTGGCATAAAGCCTACTTGACCATGATCTGACAAGGGTAGATCAAAGCTCTGATCTGTGATTTCACAAAAAAAAATTTATTTGGAATCATGTTAATTCTTTGTTCATTCAGCAGAATAATTCTATTATATCCTCTCCTTTGTTCTATGGCCTCACTAGTCACAATTTTTAATCTTTTTATTAAGAGATTTCTATTCATTTTACATACCAACCACAGATTCTCCTCGTCTTCCTTCTCCCACTCCCACACACTTCTCCCCCAATCCACCCCCCAGTCCCACCTCCTCCAAGGCAATGTCTCCCTGAGCAGTCAGCAGAGCCCGGTACATTCAGTTGACGCAGGTCTAGGTCCCTCCTCCCTGTACCAAGGCTGTACAGTATCTTATCATAGGCACTAGGTTCCAAAAATCCAGATAATGCACTAAGGACAGATACTGATCCCACTGCCTGGGGGCTCCATAAACAGTTCAAGCTAAACAACTGACTCACTTATCCAGAGGGCCTCGTCCAGTACCATGGGGGCACCTCAGCGATTGGTCCACAGTTCATGCTTTTCCACTAGTTTGCCTAGTTGTCTCTGTACTTTGTCCAGTCATAGTCTTGATATCCCTTGCTGATAGAATCCCCCCCTTCTCTCACCCATTGGACTCCTGGAGTTCTGCCTGGGACCTCCCTGTGGATCTCTGCATCTGCTTCCATCTGTCACTGGATGTGGGCTGTATGATGACAGTTAGGGTATTCAGCCATCTGTTCACCACAGTAGGCCAGTTCGGGCACCCTCTTGACTATTTCCAGTAGTCTAAGGCGGGGTCATTCTTGTGGACTCCTGGGAACTTCCCTAGCACTCTGTTTCTCCCTATTCCCATGATGACTTCATTTAGGGGGGCCCCCAGGCAATGGGATCAGGGCCTGTTCCTGGTGTATGAGCCAGCTTTTAGGAGCCTTGTGCCTATGGTGGGACACTTTGCACAGCCTTGGTGAAGGGAGGAGTGACCTGGACCTATCTCAACTGAAAGTATGTGACTCGGCTCACTCCCCATGGAAGAGCTTGCCTTGGAGGAGGTGGGAATGGGGAGTAGGTTGGGTGGGGAAGTCTGGGAGGTGGGAGGAGGGAGGAGAGGGGAATCTGTTGTTGGTATGTAAAATGAATAGAAAATCTCTTAATAAACAATGGAAAATTAAAAAAAATATTATAAAAAGGTGAGTAATAGATAAGAAGGGGCGGATAAGGAATTCTTAAGACTACTTCCTGATTATTTTGGGACAGAGTGTGGAGGCGGATTTGGGATTGTGGGGCACACACAGTGGGAGGTGTGAGTTAAGATGCATTCAGTTAGACATCATCATGGAGCCCTCAGCCATCTCTTCCTTGAGGGATCTGAGAAGGCAGATTGCAGCAGTGAAGTACCAGGAGGTTGGGGAAATGGCAAGCCAAATTGAGGGATGATGTGTTCCAGAAATACACATGCCATCATTTGGCTGTTTCTCTAGAGGTGGATATGCCTCTATCCATCTTGTCACAGTGTCAATGAATCAGGCTATAAGGGAGTTTTTATGAGTGGGCATGTGGGTGAAGTTAACTTAGTAATATTCAACCAATTGGTATCTTTGGCTGGTGGAGTGCCTGGTTGTGTATCTGGGGCCCCCCTGAGACTTGCCCTTGAAAGTGAAGTCCTGGCAGGAAGTGGATACCTTCAAGACAAACACACTACAGGCAACAGAGTCAGTGCAAGAGGTTTGAGACCATACGGGTGAAAGAGTGAAAGACCCTATCAGAGCAGGGACTTGGGAAAGGCAGGCATCAAAGATGGTGGTGAAGCCAAATGACCTGTGTGTCTTTGACCTTAGTCAAAATGATACCTACAAATATGGTCATATGGGGTTTTTCCCCCAAGACTGATGGAACACATAAACTCAAGCATTCAAAAATGAGTCAGAAACAGTCATGTGGCCACCTCAGTCACACATTTTCATCTCTCATACAAAATAGATCTTTTTAAACAGAAAGTTGGACACAGCTTTCCTGGGAAAATTTCTGGGTTCATGCATTGCAGTAAGAATGTGTAGTGGCAGCAACAGGAGTGAGAAAGCAAATCAATGGCAGATGAGGGAGGGAGGAAAAAATTGGTGAACAGAGTAGCAGCTGGCTCTATGGATTACAAGGTGAGCAGTCAAGCCAGGTCTTATATTTCCACTGCCCACAGGAGGGAGGAAGCAGACAGAGATTGAACAGAAGTAAGAGACATTTTGAGCAGAGGCAAGATAGGTTATGTTACTTAATAAGCATTGCAATGTTATTTATTAAATGGTGCTGTTTACTGTTTGAGAAAAGCCATTAGGTACAACAAAACCCACTATAAGAGATTATTGAAGGAATAGAGTGGGGATGTGCATAGGCCTATGGAATGACCATGCAGGAAGAGAGACAAGGAATAGGTGGATCTCGCTTTCATAAGTCCCCCCACCCCACACTTGCACATATATGCTTATGTAGATACACCTCACATGGGCATAGATTATGTGACCACACATTGCATGAATGATGTAGGATGTAAAGCCTTGGGATGAGTAAGCATCTTCCCTGGCTACTGGACAGTTCACACAGTCATGCAGCTGTGGAAGTGGCAAGGAATTCTGTCATTCTAGACTCCGTTTTTTCATTTTTAAAAATGGTGGAGAATGAGAATGGGGCTGCTGTGTCTCCCCAAAATGCTTCCAGCTGACTTGGGGGGTGTCAGTTAACTTTCGGGGGTGAGGAAGGGAGCTTTGGTGTATCCAGACCTTCTAAGGTAATGGAGTCTCCTCTGCTGTTTTGGGAATTGTCTATTGCCTTCTGCTACTTTAGGCTGTGTGACTATTGGGTCTGACAAGGTGCTGGTAAGGTAGAAGATTAAGTTTAGAAAAAATTATATTATGGCACAGAGGTGAGTCGCTGAGGGATCCAAGGGCTAGAGAGGAGGTTCCAGCACCAGGAAAGTTTGAATTATACTTATGTGAAGTGGATCTGACCGGTCCTGGTGGGTTCAGATAGCTTCTGGAGCTAAGAAGAATTTTTAAACATGTTAAAAAGCCTTGGGGAATTTAAAATATTGAGGTGGTAGCCATGGTATTATAATGTTTAGTACTCTGTTATCAGAATTTTATTAGTTATTGTTATCAAGAGAGAGAAACATAGAACATGCCTTTAAAAGCCTTATTTGAGACAAACTTCAAGGCACATGTTTTCTTTATTAGTTTAGCATTCAGGAGACACAGATCAACAATTGCTGAGGGCACTTAACAGTGATAAATTTTTATATTAACGTCTGTTTCCTGTAGAGTGCAGACCCTTTTGAGTCTGTGGGTGTAAATACCTCTGGAATGTTACTGCTTCTTACCACTTGAGTATACTTGATCATCCTTGGCCTGTGGCTCTATGGTGGTCCTGTAACAATTAGCTGAGTAATTAATTAAAAGTTTGAATTTGGCCAGGTGGCAGTGGCACATGCCTTTAATCCCAGCACTTGGGAGGCAGACAGATCTCTGTGAGTTTGAGGCCAGCCTGGTCTTCAGAGTGAGATCCAGGAAAGGTACCAAAACTACACAGAGAAACCCTGTCTTTAAAAAAAAAGCAAAAAAGAGAAGTTTGAATATGTTATTAGAGTGAAACTGATGAAGCAGAATATGGTCAGTAGAGACAGGAGTGGGAACCAGGAGGGAAAACCTTGTGGAGTGGAACCTCATTCTTCTGGAATGGCTGACAAGGCAGTGGATCCTGGTATCCTCTGTAACTTGAGAGAGCAGGGCCCTGTCTGTGTCACTGTGTATGAGGAGCAATTTTCCTGTGGTGAGAGAAAGAAAAAAGGCTTCAGGTGAGACAGATGAATCCAGTGGGGAGGTCCTCAAGCTTAGCACTGTGGGTGTTAAAAGGAGAAGAGGTTGGGCAGAGCATATTTTTTTTCAGAGAATGTCAGAGATGATAGGCTCTGGAATGAGAAAGGGTACTGAGCTTGGGTAATGTACCTGGTAGGGTCCTGCAACCGGATAATAATAGGGGGATGGTGTCTAGCCATAGAAGGGCTGTGGGTGTCTCAGGCTTTGAGGTCCACCTGAGATGCTGGCAAGGAAATGAAATTTTAGAGCTAGTAGGCTGGGTGGCTAGCAGGAGGATGAGAGGAGCCTCTGACAAGTCTGGAGTAAGGCAAATGGGAGAAGCAAATGAAATCAAAGCTCCTGCCTTAGCTAGAAAATCTCTTCCCATTAGGGGCACAGGGCAGGTTAGCACAACTGGCGCCTGGTCAAATAGCTTGTTCTAGCATTTGGCAGTCATGTCTATGGGCTTTCTCATCTCTTCCATAGTGCACCTTAAATGCCACCACTAAGACTTCTGCCTGTGGGGTCAGGGACCCTCTCTCTAGATGCTTAAGTTAAGTCCTGATGTTGGAAATCTCTGAGAGAAAATGTAGGTCATAAGGAGCTGTCTTCCCTCTGGGCTCTCAGGATCCAGAGCAGAATATTAAAAGAGAGCCTTTGTAAGCCATTCTAAAAAGTGAGACAAATTTTCTTCCTTATATTGAATTACATTTCTTTAAGCTTTTCATAGTTTAATGGTTTGGGGGCAACCTTACAAAAAGCTGCCTGGAGGCAGGTTATAAACTGTTTCCTAGCTAGAGAGCCACCCAGGGTATGATAATCTGAACATGTGTCCTGAATGGAAACTACCTCAGCCCTGGGTGAGTGGACAACATTAGTGTGATGAACCTCATCTGCATGTATCCTATCCTGCTTCCAAACTCATCTGCACTCTTCGGGAAGAAGGTTATTAGTAAGTATTATATATATCATGAAAGGTGAGTCTATAAGATTGGGTAATATATTGGAATTGTTTAATAAAAGAAGCAGAATTGGAGGTATAAGAGCTCAGATTATTTACCCAACTGAGAAAGTTTCAAGAGAGAAAGGGACTTGAACCTTAACTGGTCCATCTAACCCAGGCACCTCTTACAAAGGGATAGTGGTTGCATTGTTGGCATGGCTGGAGTCAGGTCCCTTAGCAGCTTGAGAACAAGTGATGGGGTGGTACAGTTTGGAGTTAGCATAGGGTGGTTGGATCTGCCAATATTGAGGAGGAAGCAGTTAGAGGAGGAGCTGAAAGGACAGATGCCTGAGGAGTGGAGGCAAGGGGTGGATATTCTGAGTTTCATTGGCAGGGTCCACCGCAGTAGTCAGAGACTCCTCAGGTTCATATTGCATAGGTAGGAGCACATGGAGAGGAGAGAAAGAATTAAGAAGGTAGGGTTTGGAGTTGATGTTGAAAAAAAAAGCTTGGATATAAGGTAACTCTTTCCATTTACTTGTTCACTGGAAAAAGTTAGATAATTCCACAAAATATTGAGGTCCAGTGAGCTATTTGGAAGCCATTTTTTAGAGTTTTAAATATTGAATTTTATCTGTTATTATCCTTTTCTTCATTTTTTTAAAGAAATTTTCTACTCAATCCACATGCTATCCACAGATCTTCTTCCTCCCTCCTCCTACCCTGCAACCCTATTTCCCAAGCCACCCCACATCCCCTCATACTCCAAATCAAGATCTCCCATGGGGTGTCCAGCACACTGACACTACACAGCCAAGCCCCTTCCCACTGCACCAAGTCTGTACAAGATGTCACACCACAGTCACCAGATTCCAGAAGCTGACCCATAGGCCAGGGACAGATCCTGATATCCCTGCCTGGGTGCAACCCAAACAGTTTGAGCCAAACAACTGTCTTCTGTATCCAGAGGGCCTAATTCAGTCCCGTGGGGGCTCCACAGCCTTGGTAGCCATTTTTACTGTTATCTAAGGGATATTTAGGCAGTTTTAGTGCAAAGTGACAAGCCAAGAGTCTTTAAGTAAGGTATTAAGCTGAGAGTCTTAAGAGTTTCTAGAGGACATCCCAGAGGAGAAGTAGGACTAATAGGGTTGGACACCTTATTTCTCATGACTGTGGCAGAGAGAAAAAGACAAACACATGTGATCAAGACTACAATCTCAGGTGTCCCAAGATGAAGTGAGGTCAGCAATTGGTACAAGTCATTTAATGTTTCATCAAGCCAAAGAATGAGTGCCGGGGCATATGTAGCCTGAGGATGGGGGTCAAACAGCATCTGATGCAAGTCCTTCAATGCTTGTCAAGCCAAAGGATGAGGCTGGGTTGTATGCAGCCCGAGGGTGAAGTCTGACATCAAGAATGATATCTAGGACCACAGACATGGAAAGTAGATAAATTTTTAAGCCTGTGATGGGTGCTGACCATAGCTGATAAAGGCTGTGGACAGGAGCTCACCAATCCCAGTGACAAGAGAGGGACACCAGATGACCAACAGTCATTCCCATGGGTCCAGGGGACTGTTTACACTAACTGGAAAAGGAAAACTCACTAGTCCAAGCAGCCAGTGTTGTACAAAGCATTCCAGCCACTAGGCAAATGGAAACATAGACAATTGTAGGTTTTACAAACCTCAGTAAAGGGTTCTAGGCACAGAGCACTGGGAGGGCCTACACCAGCTCAAGATTTTAAATTCCCTGTGGAGGTTTCTTTAAAAGTTTAAAAATTCTTCTGAGCTCCAGAGCCTGTCTGAACCCACCTGGACAGGTCAGATCCATTTCAGATAAGTATATTTCAAACTTTCCTGGTCCTGGGACCTCTTCCCTAACCCTTGTATCCCTCAGCGCCCTCCCCCTCCCTGCTATGGTAAAATGTTTTTTTAAACTTCATCTTCTACTTTCCCAGCACCTTGTCAGACGCAAACAGTCACAGAACCTGAAGAAACAGAAGGCAATGGACAATTCCAAAGCATTTGTAGGAGACTCTACTACCTCAAGATGTCTGGTTACCTCAAAGCTTCCTTCCTCACCCCTAAAATTATCTGATGCCCACAAAGTCAGATGGAAGCAGTTTCATGAGACAAGGCACCCACATTCCCAATCACCCACCATTTTTTTTCAAAATAAAAAAACAAATCATCTTGAATGTGAGAATTCCTAGCCACTACCCAGTCACATGAATGCACATGTGCTGTCCAGTAGCCAGGCAAGATGCTTAGTCATTCCAGGGTTTATCTTATATCATATGTAACCCATGCACTGTATGATCATGTATATGCAGGCAGCTTATACCCATGTGTGGTGTAGCTACATAAGCCCATATGTGCATCTGCAGGGGGAGAACCTATAAAAGCATGTTCCACCTATTCCTTGTCTCTCCTCCTGCATGATCATTTCATAGGCCTATGCACACCCCCTCTCTATTGCCTCAATAAACTCTTATAGTGGGTTTTGTTGTGCCTCATGGCTTTTCTTGCATGGTAAGCAGCACCACTTAATAAATAACATTTTGCCACTTACTAAATAACAGGCTAACAGTAGCCAAGTGGGGGCAGTAAGAAACCAATGTGGTGATGTCAGCAGCAGCAGCAGCAAGAGGAAGTGCATAGCCCAAGAATCCTGGGATCTATTGGATAACTGGCAAAAGTTGCAAAGAGAAGAAGTATGGGACCAAGTCTGACTGTAAAGGTGGATGAGTTTTAAAAACTTCAAAAACGGTATTAAGCATAGAGGTTTGTGATGGTAGGCTTATTTCCCATGAGTGAGGCAGAATGGTTAGGATGCAAGCTACTGTGTAATTCATCAAACACAGAGCAGGGGCCCTAAGGATGCTGGGATCTGAGAGACCAGACAGGCACAGGCTGCTTCAAAGTTTTGTCAAAGAGAAATCAGGAGCCAAAGGGCTGAGCCCAAGGGGCAGAAATTCTGAGAGACTAAATGAGGGCTTGTTCATGGGTGTGTGTGTGGGGGCTTGCCAATGATGTCTGTGTTGGATAAAGTGAGCAATGAAGGTTCCAGGGATCCTAGCATGTTTCAGACAGCTAGCAGGAAGGAGAAAGCACCAGGGGGCCTCTGCTGAGCACAGCACCAATGTCATAAAATGGCGGGAGAGAGACCTTGGTGGGCTCCAGCCAAGTGGCACGGTGGATAGTCACTCATACCATGCAATAGTGTTCTCGTGAAAAATTTTAATATTAAAGGGAGAAGGGGGAAGGGCGAAGGGAATAGAGGGGGAAGAAAAAGAGAGAAAGTGGAGGTGCGTACACCCTGGTGGCAAGAAAGAGGAAGGAAGAGAGAGGGGGAGGAGTTTTCTCTTAAAGAGGAATTTACATAAAATGATGTTGTCAGGAAGCTGGGTGGGTCTCCAAGTGCACGTCTGCATGCTAACAGGTATGTTGTGCATTTGTTTTTAGATAAGTATTATTTAAATCTGGTTTTGTCATGGATATCTTGTCTCCATCTATGGTGACCAAATTTTTCTGGGTTGAGCAACCTGGGCTGGCTTCTGTGGTCTCTTAGTGTGTGCAAAATGTCAGTCCAGGACCGTGTGGTTTTTAAGTCTCCATTAAGAAGTTGGGTGTATATATTTTTCCTCCGTTTTTTTGGCATGTCCTTCTTTAGCTTGGTAAAGTTTTTTGGTATGATTTTGTTGAATATTTTTATGTGCCTTTGAGCTGAAATTCTCCTGCTATTATTCTTAGGTTTGGTCTTTTCATGGTGTCCTAGATTTTCTGGATGGTTTTTGTTAGGTTTAACATTTTCTTTGAGTGATGAATTTATTTCCTCTATTGTACCTTCAGTGCCTGAGAATCTCTCTTCCACCTCTTGCATTCTGTTGTTTATGAATGAATCTGTAGTTCTTGTTCATATACCCAGATTTTCTAATTCCAGCATTCCCTAGGTTTATGTTTTCTTTATTGTTCTATTTCAGTTTCAGTTCTTGAACAGTTTCATCACCTTTGTTTTTCTTGGCACTATTTAAGGGATTTATTGATTTCTTCCATTTTTTGTTTGTCTTTTCCACCATTTCTTTAAGGGACTTTTTCATTTTCTCTTAGGGGCCTCTATCATCTTCATAAAGTTATTTTTAAGATTGTTTCCTTCTGCTTCATCTATCTTGGGATATTCAGGACTTGATGTTGTAGACTCACTAGGTTCTGGTGGTATCATATTTCCCTTTATGCTGTTGAATGTATTCTTACACTGCCGTTTACCTACCTGTGTTTGGGATAATTATATGAACAGGTGTTGATTCTTGTGATGTCATTGTTAGTTGGGTCTTTTGTTCCTTTATTGTCTGTTTTCTTTATTGTGTTTTGGCCTGAATGACCAATGGTTCTGGTGACTGACTGGTTGTCAGGTCGAATAGGATTGTCTCAACTGAGGTTTGAAGGGGTTTCAGTTCCTGGATCCACCTTATCTTCCAGTTCTTTTGGTTGGTGTCGGCTGTCCTTGTGCCTATGAGCTCAGTTCCTGCAACTGGTATAGGTGTTGTCCATGCTTGTTCTTCCAGCTGGCATGAATAGCACTTGTGTTGCTTAGATCTGCTGATATTGCTAGAGAGGGCTGTGGATGGGGAGGCTGCTTTTTTTCCAATGGGTGCAGTGGTGCTAGTGTTTCTAGGGGCTAGTGCAGGCTGGCTGCTGGTGCTCTTCTTCCAAAGGGTTCAGGTGGTGCTTGCACCTCTAGGTACTGAAGACCCTCTTTTTCCAGTTGCTCAGGTGGTGCTTATGCCTCTGGGACCTCCTCCTCCTCCAATTTGTGCAGGTGGGGCTTGTGCCTCTAGGGGCTGCTAACTTTGGCAGGGATGGTTGGCCAGGGGGAAGATGATGGCCTTGGTGGGATTTTGTGTCAGAGGATGCCCCCAGGCTTTGGAGGCCAATGGTGGAGCAGTGGTGATGATGCCTGCCTTTAGGACTCTTAACTACTGCCTTGTTTCTGGATCTCAGAATGAAAGAAGAGGGTCACATTTCCTTTACCTCCATAAGTGTCTACTGGCATTTAATGGAAGTTATGTCATTTTATTTTAAAGAGTGGAGTAAACACTTCCCCATTTTTCCGTACTTCAAAATTAAATTATGTGTTCCATCAAGTATTTTTTTATTGTTTTGCTTTTTCATATAGGGTTTCTCTGTGTAGACCTGGTTGTCTTGGGATATGGACCTTGAAGCAGTCTTAACCCATAGAGATCAACAGGCTTCTGCCTCGAGAATGCTGATATTATACACCACTAAGCACAGACTTCTTAGGGATTTCTCAGTTGGTTGTGAGCATGCCTCTGATGTCACATGCTGCTAGGGCATGTTGGCAGCTGCTTTGGTCAACAGGTTCCAGATAGTAGACAAGGAGTAGGTGAAGTTGGGTTGAGTCAGACCTTGGTGGTTGGGAGAATCTTTCAGAGTGACTGACTAACAGTCAGGTGCTTCTTTGTTTTTACAGAAATCAGTAAACATGGATAGATTCATGTTGTTCCAAAACATTGATCATGTCGTTTTTGTTTCTGTAAATGTGTCTAACTTTGTGTTGCATCTTCTGGTCATCATTGATAAATTGTGAAAAAGCAGAGATAACTTTTACAATCATTTTTCCTCACAAACCCCATAACCAATCTTCTAAGAATATAGAGGCGTATGACAGCCCATTCTCAAGCTGGCAGCTCTTGTGCGCCAGGGATATTAGACAGAGAAAAATATCTCAAGTCAGCCCAAGCAGAATGCCTTGTTCCAAGTAGTGCATTATCAACATTTAGTGGTCAGAGTGCCCAAGAAAAATCCTTAGGCCCAAACTGCTGCAGTTATTATTCAATTCATAACATAAAAATATTCATATTTTATATCTTTATAATATGCATTTATATGTCTATTCCTGGTATTCTTTTAGTCTTGCTTACACAGTGGCCCTGCACAAGATAACTTTTCTAAGAAAGTAAGGTCTTGCCACCTCATTTTTAATGTTCAGGTCTAGATGTTGGAGGCAGGATAGGTTCTGGTGATGCTGTATTGCTCTTCATTTTGTTGTATGTACTTGTGCCTTGACGTCTGCCCATCTCCTTGTGGTTCCTTCTTGGTCTTATCTGTGTACTTGGTTCAGAAAGAGCTGACAGATGCAGGAAGTCTCTCTCTCTTGTCCAGATGGGAGTTCTCTTGTCCAAATGAGAACTCCTGGGCAGGATGGAAGCTCTTATCTGGACTGGAAGTCTCTGGTCCAGAAGGGAAGTTGGGAGCAGGATGGGAGCTGGGGGCCGGTCTCTAAGTCTCAGGAGGCGACTGGGGTCTTGGGTCGATGGGGGTGGGGGCAGGGCGCAGAGATTGCAGGGGCTGCCAGGGGGCTTGGGAAAGGGGATCCCTCCTGGTGGGGCTAGAAGAGGACCTGCCGGGTGGCCAGAACCTGGGGCCAAGTTGGGCAGGTCTTTCCAGAGTGTCTGGTGCCTAGGGGTGGGGTCCGGGTTGGGCCCGGATACTCACCTCTTGTCCAGGAGGGAAGTTGGGGGCAGGATGGGAGCTGGGGGCCGGTCTCTAAGTCTCAGGAAGTGGCTAGGGTCTCGGGCAGATGGGTTTGGGGGCAGGGCACAGAGATTGTAGGGATTGTAGGGGCTGCTGCCCGGTGGCCAGAACCTGGGTCCAAGTTGGGCAGGTCTTCCCAGTGTGGCTGGTTCCCAGGGATGGGTTCCAGGTTGGGCCCGGATACTCACCTCTGGTCCAGAAGGGAAGTCGGGGGCCACCTCATTTTTAAAATCAATTTATTCCAACAGTCTTTGCCCATCAACATAAATCCCTGAGTAGGGCAGATGTATTCCACCCAATCTAATTTTGTTTCTGGATATGCCACATCATCACTAAGTGTATAGTAGGAGGAGGCTTGTATTTTTCTCTGATTTTCATATTCCTGAGTAATTACAGGGGCTGATGATTCAAGAATAACTCAGAGGCTCAACATGAGATCTCTGCCTTATTTATGTGAATAAAATCCCTAAGACATAAGGAAGACCTTCAAGTAGATGATGATATCTCCCTAAAAGAAGGAGGGGTATTAAGCTCAGGGCATTCCTGGGGAATCTTAGAAGCAGTATTTCTAGAGGAAGTCATAAATGTTTCCTAAAAAAATTCCCATCAGCCTAATACCCAAAAGATGTTCAAATATGAATGACACCCCAAGCATGCCACACATGAAGATCAAAGCCTAATATGGCATGGTGGACATCTTGTGGCTCAGCTTTGCTGGATCTGTGTGTATCAGCTTTGCAGACTTTATGGCTTTTACCATTTCCATCAGAAAGGGCTCCACCAACATTGACATCTTCTCTCTTTAGAGGTTATCACCTTCTTTCTATGCTAAGGTTTAGCTCTAGTATGAAGATTTTGAAAGAGAACAAATGATGAGATTTTTTTTGAGCATTTTTGTGTTTTTTTGGGGGGGTTGGGTTTGCTTTGATGTCAACAATTTGAGCACTAGGTGAAGGATTTGTCAAATTGAATGCACTTGGTGACTGTCATTTTTTAAGGTCAACAAGAAACAGGAATTATATATGGTATAATATGGGATACAATTATGTTGTTTCTCAGAAGTATGAGTTTTGTGATATACAGCCATTGTCATATTTCTTTTGTTCTATATTTGTATTATTATCACAATCATCATCATCATTATTATTATTATTATTATTATTATTATTATTATTATTACTGAGACAGGGTCTTTGTATTCCTGGCAGTCCTGGAACTGACTATGTTGACCAGGATGGCCTCAGACTCACAGAAATATTCTTGCTACTGCTTCCTAAGTGCTGAGATTGAAAGCTTGGATTATTTTCAATTTTAGATGTACGGCAAGATAAATGTTTTTATTACAGGAATGCCTTGGTGGTGGAGATAGGGTTTAGTGGGTAAGAGCACTGTTCTTCCAGAGGACCAGGATTCAATTTTCAACACACACAATAACTCACAACTGTTTTTATCTACAGCATCTGGGAATCTGATGCCCTCTACAGGACAACACAGGCATCAGAGAAACATGTAGTGCACAGAAAATTTTGTAGGCAAAAGTACCCATACACATAAAGAACAAACCACACAGTTACTGTTGTAGAATTTTAATTGAATATAAACTCTGATATTTTATAACACATAAAATTTCAATAAACCCTTTCATAAGTTTCTTATCTTTATTTTTCTATTATGTTTACTTGTGCCTTTTAAGTAGAGAACACCATATAAAGAACATGTCACATGGTTCACAATGGTATTTTTCAGTCCTGTATGAACAGTCTGATATCTTCTAAGAATTCTAAGGATATGTCATAGTCTTTGCATTTGTGAAGTTTCTTTCCATTATGAATTTCCTGATGTTCTCTAAGATATTAGCAGCTGGTGAAAGACTTGTCACATTCCTTACACCTGTAAAATCTCTCTCCAGTGTGTACATTCTGATGTGTTCTAAGACTTGACATAAAGTTAAAGAGTTTTTCACATTCAAGGCATTTTTAAGGTTTCACTTCAGTATGAAATTTCCGATGTTGTCTAATAAATGAGTATGTAGTAATATATTTGTCACATTTGCTACATTAGTAAAAATTTCTCTCTAGTGTGTAGTTTCTGATGTTGTCTAAGAGTTAAACCAGTAGATAAACATTTGCCACATTCCTTACATCTGTAAGGCTTCTCTCCGGTATGAACCCTCTGGTTTCTTTTAAGATGTTACTAATGGATAAAGGACATATCATATTACATGTCTCTCTCCAGTGTGAAACCTCTGATGTCTTCTAAGATTTTCAGAACTTATAAAGTATTTATTACATTTCTCACAACTGTAAGGTCTCTCGTCTGTATGGATTCTCTGACATCTTTTCAAATGTGAAACCTGAGTGAAGGACATGGCACATTCTACACATTTGTAAGGTTTCTCTCCAGTATGAATTATCTGATGCTGTTTAAGGTTTGAGCACCTAGTAAAATATTTGTCACATTCCCTACATTTGTAAAGTTTCTCTCCAGTATGTAGTTTTTGATGCCTTTGAAGGGTTGAACAAGTAGAGAAAGATAAGCCATATTCCTTACATCTGTACGATCTCTCGCTAGTATGAATCCTTTGATGTGTTTTAAGTTTTGAGTTCTGGGTAAAGGACTTGTCGCATTCCATACATTTGTAAGATTTCTCCCCAATGTGAATTCTCTGATGTCTTGTAAGATTTGAGCAATGGGAAAAGGATTTCTCACATTCCTTACATCTGTAGGGTCTCTCTCCAGTATGAACATTCTGATGTTTTTTAAGATGTGAGTGTTGGATAAAGGACATGTCACATTCCATACATTTGTAAGGTCTCTCCCCAGTGTGGATCCTCTGATGTCTTCTAAGATTTTCAGAACTTCTAAAGTATTTATCACATTCCTCACAACTGTAAGGTTTCTCTCCAGTATGAATTCTCTGATGTCTTTTCAAATGTGAAACCTGAGTAAAGGACATGTCACATTCTCCACATTTGTAAGGTTTCTCTCCAGTATGAATTTTCTGGTAGTTTTTAAGATTTGGTCACCTAGTAAAAGATTTGTCACATTCCTTACATTTGTAAAGTTTCTCTCCACATGTTGATGGACAGGATCATATTTGCAATAGTTCCCTGAAAATTAGTACAATTCAGATTAGCAGGGCTGCTATTAAACTTTTGATAAATGATGGTCAACCTCAGTTTTCTCTAATTATAAGTCAACCAGCAACCACTTCAACATTTTTATTTCACTGTAATATTTCAATATATTCTCACAAAAACAGCAAAACAGCCTTCAAAGGTCTTTGATTATTAAAATGATTTGTTTTTATCAAAATTGTCTAATGGCACAGGATGGATCAGGAAAACTTGGAATCAGTAATTAGCTTTGTGACAGCTCATGGCTGTAGGACTATGGGACAAGAAAAACCTCAGTTACATCTTATAGTTACAACATGCAGGTTGCATCATGGGGCCATAAAAACTATAGTAAAATAATGATCAGGAATCCTTTAAAGTGGAATTGAATATCACAAAAACATTTTTTCCTCTTGCTTTCTCTTTCACTTGAAGCCTTCAAGGTTGTCCCGCTAATACACTAACCCACCATACTTGTGGATACTCTCTGTTCTCCACATTCCTGGGGAATCTCATTTGCTCTGGTCAGGTGTCCAGGTCTGCCTTTCATCAACCACATGTTCTGTGAGGTAGCCCATGAATCATGATAGATTTTTTAGAAGGAATACAGAAGTCTAACATAATACTGTGATTATTACATGAAGAAAACACAAAGTAGAGGAATCAAAATGATGTTCAATGGCTCTTTCCCATCAGAATCTTTAGCATAAAGTACTTCTCAATTTGCACATTTGAGCTTTTCCCACAATTGAAATGGCATGAGGTAGAGTGATGTATCTGAAGCTTAAAAATATGGGTATAAATATTATATGATACTAAATTTCTGAATGCATTGTGGAACCAAATTAGGGGTCTCTGACACTTCTAACATTCAAAATGGAAAGAAAAATATTAAATACCATGAAAGTTTGTGTTCTACTACCAAACTTTCCATAGTCTTCTGTTCTTTCTAAGAAAGCTTAAGAGAGAGTTTACAATCTATAAAGCCAGTGTGTAAAAGGATTACTTAGAAGCAAATGTCCTTACCAACATTGACCAGGTTGCTGTAATTCTCCTACATCATATCAATGTACAAAGCCCTCTGAGCATTGTGCAGGCATTCCCACTCCTCTTGGGAGAAGTCCACAGTCACATCCTGAAATGTCAGTGGACCCTGAAACAAAAAAGTTCTTAGACCACATGCTACCAGACAGAGTGTTTCCCTGGATATAAGTAGACTTGAGAAAATGAGGGATGTAGAGGATGAAGACAATGCCATAATAAGATGATTTCACTATATTCGCATCATATGATGGATTTTCTAACTCTGTGGAAAGAGGATAACACAATAGGCTTACATACAATATACACAAAACAACACACATTTAAGGTATGGACATGATGTCTATCTATTATGGATGCTGTGTTTATGTCCCATAGGATAACAGTGTACATGTCACAGAATGAAAATTCATGATGAGGAAATGTGCTTTAATTGCTGTACCTGTAGATCATAGTAAGAACCTGCCACTCAACATTAAACCACATATGTTTGAACATCTAATTTTTGACAAAGAGGCCAAAACTGTACAATGGAAAAAAGAAATCATCTTCAACAAATGGTGCTGGCATGACTGGATGTCAATATGTAAAAGGCTGCAAATGAATCCATATCTGTCACTGTGCACCAAGCTTAAGTCCAAGTGGATCAAAGACCTCAACATAAATCCAGTTACTCTTACCCTGATAGAAGAGAAAGTAGGTAGTACTCTTGAACGCATTGGCACTGGAGATCACTTCCTAAGTGTAACACCAGTACCACAGACACTGAGAGCAACAATTAGTAAATGGGACCTCCTGAAACTGAGGAGGTTTTTCAGGGTGAGGTACACAGTCCATAAGACAAAAGAAGAGCATACAGAATGGGAAAACGTCTTGACAAACCCCACATCTGACAGAGGGCTGATATCCAGAATATATAAAGAACACAAGAAACTACACATCAAAATACCTAAAATCCAATTAAAAAATGGGCTATAGAGATAAACAGAGAACTCTCAACAGAAGAAGCTCAAATGGCTCAAAGACATTTAAGGAATTGCTCAACATCCTTACTCATCAGGGAAATGCAAATCAAAATGACTTGAGATACCATCTTATACCTGTCAGAATGGATAAGATCAAAAACACTGAAAGCAGCTTATGTTGGAGAGGATGTAGAGCAAGGGGAACACTCCCACACTGTTGTTGGGAATGCAAACTTGTACAGCCACTTTGGAAATCAGTATGGTGGTTCCTCAGAAAATTGGAAATCATTCTTCCTCAAGACACAGCTATACCATTCTTGGGCATATACTCAAAGAATGCTCAATCATACCACTAGTACACATGCTGAACTATATTCATAGCAGCATTTTTTTGTAATATCCATAACCCTGGAAACAACCTACATGCCCTTCCACTGAAGAATGGATACAGCAAATATGCTATAATAAACAAGTACAACTCAGCAAATAAAAACAATAACATCATGAGGTTTGCAGGCAAATGAATGGAACTAGAATAAAATCATCCTCAGTGAGGTAACCCAGCCTCACAAAGACAAACATGGTATGTACTCACTCATAAGTAGATACTAGATGTAAAGCAAAAGATAACCAGACTTCATCTCATAGCTCCAGGGAGGCTAACTAGTAAAGAAGACCCTCGGAAATACACAGGGATTGCCCAGCTCTAGAGAAATGGATGATATCTACATGAGCAAACTGAGGGTGAGGGAAGGTAATGGAGGGCAAGTGTTGGGGGAAAGAGAGCATAGGGGAGCAGGAGGTCCTAGCTTGATCAGGAACAGAATGGGAGAACAAGGAAAGACACCACACTGAAGGAAGACACCATGGGAACAGAAAGAATCAGAGTGCTAGACAGTTCCCCAGGAATCCACAAAGATGACTTCTCTATAGTCTACTGGCAGTGGACGAGAGGGTGCCTTAGCTGACCTACTCTTGTGATGGGATGGCTGAACATCCTAACTGTCATGATAGAACCCTCATCCAGTGACTGATGGAAGTAGATGTAGAAATTCATGGCCAAGCCACAGGCAGAGATCCAGGAGCCTAATCAATGAGAGAGAGGAGGGATCATAATAGTAAGAAACATTGAGACCATGACTAGAAAAATTAAAGAGACAACCTATCAAACTAGTGGAAACATATGAACTGTGATCCAATAGCTGAGGAACCCCCATGGAACTGGACTAGGTATTCTGGATAAGTGAGACAGTTGTTTACCTTAAACTGTTTAGGGGGCCCCCAGGCAGCTGCCCTGGAACCTGTCTTTAGTGCATGAGCTGGCTTTTTGGAATGCAAAGCCTATGCTGAGACACTTTGCTCAGCCTTGGTGCAGAAGGAGGTTGTTAGATCTACCTCAACTGAAAGTATCAGGCTCTGCTGACTGCCCAGGGAGGACCTTGCCTTGGAGGAAGTGGGAATGGGGGTGGGTTGGAGAGGGAAGGCTGTGGGGTGAAAGGAGGGAGGACAGGGGAATCTGGGGTTGATATGTAAGTTGAATAGAAAATCTCCTAATAAAAAGTAAAATAAAATAAATTTTAGGAAATAAAAAAAGAGAAAAAGAATCTGCCACTCAATCAATTCTATGCATTCCTTGGCGTTTCATGGTTATATTCTAACTTGCTCAGTTTGTATGTTTAAATTCTATGTCCAATACCATTCCATTAATAAGCAAAGTGGTACATATGAAAGGTAGAATTCATGGTTGATTAGATAAGCAAAGAATTTTCCTTTTTTCCACAGTAACAATGTGTGTAATAACAAAGCATACTGTCAATTTTAACATTAACATGCAAAAACAGGTAATATATGGCATTATTTTATAAGCATTTTGATCCAATACCAAGCAGGTAGAAAAATCTGCATCAACCACATTTTATATAATCTAAATTTTCCCTAATAAATTATGAATATTCTAACATAGGCAAATAAAAAATGTCAGAAGTTTTGAAGAACATTTCATTCATGAATAGCTACAAAAATTGGGGAAAGTCTTGTTACAGGATTGTCGATTACACTGAGTGCGAAATACCATCACTTTTCAAAGGTAATAGTGTACAGAAAACGAGTTCAGGAGAAAATGTGAGAATTTTTTGTGCCTGAAATTTGTAGTTTTTAATGTGTTCCTTTTTTAGTAGTTATTCTGTACTGTCTAACAATTTTAGGTTAGTGGAGTTTATGATTCTTCCTTTATTTCTGTCAAACTGCACATTGGTGATATATTCTCTCTGAGTCATGAATCAAGAATAAATGCAAACCTGGCAGTTAGAGCTCATTCCCCAAATCTCTGCTTTAAAACTTTGCAGGTTCAGGGTTGAAGAGTAGAGTCATGACTCTCACAGGAAATGACTAGAAGAAAGCAATCATGAGGAATGTTCTTTCTGCTTTAAATGTGATGGATTGTGCACATCCATCAGTCAGTGTCCTCAAGACATTATTTCTGATGCATTCCATGTAATGCTACCTAATGAGTCCCAGGCAGTAATGGCTACACAGTGGGATCCTGTTTAGGCAATAAAAAAGGAATAAAAATGCTGATCTCAAGCCAGGTGTGTTGGTGAATGCCTTTAATCCCAGCACTTACAAAAGGAGATATATAGACCTCTGTGAGTTTGAGGCCAGTAAGTATTACAGTGCCACTTCTAGAAGAGACAGGGCTATACATATACAACTTGTCTCAAAATACAAAACATAACAAAAAACCAAAACACTAATCTCTCCAGTTTAGCATGTTACAACTTAGCACTCTAACCAAGTGTGTGATGTGAATAGCAATTCTCCTGAGACAAACAGATAGCAGTTGTCAAAAACATGTGGAGACATCATAATTACCATGATATTAAACACCAAAGAGAAAGAAGTAGACCACTGTGGTACTTTGAATGTAATTAGCCACCATTGGGAGTGGCACTATTAGGAGGTGTGGCTTTGTTGAAGTAGGTATGGTCTTGTTGGAGGGAGTGTGTCACTGTGGGGGTGAGATTGGAGATCTCTTTGTTTAAGCTTCACTCAATGTGACACTCAGTTGACCTCCTGTTGTCTGGAGATGTAGGACTCTCAGCTACTACTCCATCTTGTCTGCCTATATGCTGCCATGATGATAATAGACTGAAGCTCTGAAACTGTAAGCTGGCAGGCACCTCAATTAAATGCTTTCCTTTATAAGAGGTGCCATGGTCTCAGTGTGTCTTCACAGCAATTTCATTCTTAACAAGTCAACTACATTCTGAATCTACACTCAAGAACATGATTTTCATGGTAGGATCAAGCCACTTGTTCAAGCCTGTTCTGCACTGTCTAGTGTCCTTAAATATTTACTATTAGGAACCGAGTATTACTTAGCATTAAAAAACAAGCTTTGTCTCTTAAGTGCATTTAGTGCTAAGATATGAAATCTCTCATGTGCTTCAATATGAGCTCTTTAAAACCATGATTCCCTCAAAACAATGAGGTTCCTCTCTGCATTCCTGAGCACTGAACGTGCCCTGTGGCTGCTGCTGAAGCCCAACATGACAGAGACAAAATGGGTATTCATGAAAAAAAATGTACCCTTCTTATGCCAATGGAGATTGAGAGCCCAATATGGCCAGCTTTGGCAAGTATTTATGTATACCTAGGAACTATAGCCATGAGATTGGATTCACCAGAAGAGCTGCCAGCTAAAGACAAACAGGGATCAAGAAAAACGGGTCTCACGGTTATGTTCCTGGAGTTGTATCCATGTCAGTGGATGTCCACACAACCCAGAAGAGTCTCTGACACTGCTGCTGTTGCTGCTGTTGCTGTTGTAACAATGGCGCACACCGCTGCCACTGTTTCTGGGATTACCATTTCATAATTGCTTACTACAGCTAGCACAGTGGAGACCCTGGCAACAAAAGTAGCTACCACAGTTAGTCAATCTTTCATTCTATTGGGCATGATAAACTTCATTCAGTAGTTATATATATCTCAATTGGCTTTGAAAATTATAAATTTATAAACTCAAGTTCTAGTTGCTTTTGGGATACTATCTTACAAGGACTCCACTGTACATTATGGCTCGTTAAGGAAGGAAATGGCTCAGTTGCCTTTAGCCTACTGCCCATGGGTGAGATAGGACCTCTGTTGGTCTTTTCTGTACTGAACACACAGATTGCAAGCCCAGTTCCACTTTGAGATCTTTGGCAGCAATTAACCATGCAGCTCACACACAATTGAGCCAGTATGAAAATGAGTATTAAGAGATGGGTAATGCCTGGGGGGCACTCACCAACCTAAGACAGACCACCTGTGTGGCCTGGGCAGGTGTCTCCATGACGGGTAAGGTGACCTGCTGATGTCCCACACAACCCAGGAAAGAAACTCATTTTTTAACAAAAGGGGGACCTGCAGGGCCCTGGCCCCTGTTTAGGGTAACTGTGGCCTTGCTTGCAGACATTGACCTTGATATCCTCCCAATCCTAATTCCCCGCCAGGTTCCACCCTCCTGAATGCTTAAGGGAAGTTCCTTGTCTGTGTATCCTGAATAATGGGCGTTAACAGCTTAGATGCAAGATTGTAAAACATCAGTAGCAAATTTCTGCCCTCCAGGGTCTTTCCACTGTACTGTAAGCCTGTATTTAAGACCTCCTACCCCCTTCAAAAAATGACATTCCACATTTAAAATATATATATAAATGAATACAGCGAATGTAATCTGTAATCTATGAATACAAAAAATGTGATTAATATCATGATTGTAAGTAATGAATATCATGAGTGTAATTTAAAAAAATAAATAAAAAATCTATGATTCAAAAGAGTGGGACAGTTACCACAAATAAAGCCTTCATAACACAGAATTCCTCACTCACTAATATATACAGATATAGCCCTTATTCTAAAACAATTAAGCATCACAGCAATGAATTTTTTGTTCATGTGCTAAAATGGAATTTTTTTCAAAATTACTAGTCATAATTTCATGTGAGATACTTATTCTTCGGGAAAAATAATCTGGGAAGATCAGAATGAATAAAAATGCTGTAAGTGTGGATTTATGAAATTACAGTATATACCTGTACTCATAAATACAGCATGGTACAGTCATTTAAAAGAAGTGGATGATAATAGATTGTGATAGAGGACCCAGAAAGAAAGAAAAATAAAAAAGCTAATGTACTTATTTGACAAAGGAGGCAAAAAGATGCAGCATAAAAATGTAGCCTTTTTACAAATGGTGTTGGTAAAACTGAATGCAGCAGAAGAATGGAATTAGATACTTATCTTTCATTTGTATAAAGACCATTTAAAGTGGATCAAAAAATCTTATTTCAAATCAGAAACACATAGACAACTAGAAAACGTAGAGAGGATCCTTCCGGATTTTGGGATAGGCAAGGTCTTATTGATTAGAAAGAAAACCAACAACAGAGGAAGTGAAACAATGGGACTACATGAACAGAAAAAGTTTCTCTTTGGAAACCATCAGCACAGCACACAGACACCCAAGTGATGGAAGAGAATCTGTACCAGTGACATTGTTGATAGTGGCTCATACCTAGAATTTACCAGGAATTACAGAAATTAAATACCAAGGAAATTATACTGCCATTTATAGATGCTCAAAGGACCTGAACAGACATTTTTAAAGACAAATACACAAATGGCCAATAAATATTGCAAAAGAGTTCAGGATCCCTAAAACATGCCATCATGGAATCCCAAATTAAAACTGCTTTAAAATATCACCTCAGCCCAGGTTGAGAATGGCTGTCATCAACTAACCAGAAAACAAGTGTTAGGCAAGGTGAGAAGAGAAAGGAACTCTTATTCACTGTTGATGTGGGTGTGTGAAAATTATACACTCAGTGTGGTAATGAGTTTCAAGATTATTAAAAAAAATTGAAGATAGAACTAATGTATGACCCAGCAATGTCACTCCTTGAAACATAATTTGAAAACTCCACACCCCATTACAGATATATTCACACTCCACATTCACTGTTACTGCCTTCAACATGGCAAAGTATTAGAATTAAGCTAATTATATGAAAACTGTACACATACATAATGGAATACCATTCAGCTAAGGAGAAAATTGCAGGAAAATGATTAGACATAGAATGTGTAATATTAAGTTGGTCACACAGTGTCAGAAAGAGGAAATCACATTTTACCTTATATGTAGAAACTGGCCAATAATGTGTGTCTATGAGAAACAAAATACATGGGGGCTCAGCAGAACATGGAGAAAAGAGATCAAGAAAGGTTAAATGACAAGGTTGAGGTAGGACTGAATGCAGATAATGAACAATGGTTATGAAAAAGGATATAAACTAAGTAATTTTCTAGCTGTGATTTTTCCAAAGTAATTTTTCTTTTTCTCTGATGGATAAGTTGATAAAAATATATTCAATAACAAAAATATAAAGCCCCATTTGATAGACTCCAGAGCTTAAGTTCCCAATGAACTCTAACTAAATAAAATTGCAATATTTGTACAGTACTTGTACAGTAATTAAGTCCTGTTAATATCAGTGTGTGTGTTGTTCATTTAGAACAATTGTCATAATAAAATTTAAAATATTGTCATTAGCAGAAAATTAAAGGTTTGCAATATCTGAACAGAAAGACAAGCATGGTATGTACTCACTCATAGGAGGATAGTAGATGTGAAACAAGGATGACTGGACTGCTACTCACATCACAAGTGAGGCTACATGGAAAACAGGACCCCAAGAAAGACACGTGGATCACCCAATGACGGAGAAATGGATGAGATCTACCTGAACAGCCTGGACATGAGTGGGAGCATTGAACGGTGAGGATAGAGGGAAAGAGAGTGGGAGATCCCACCTAGATCAAGAACAGAGAGGGAGAACAAGGAAAAGGAGACCATGGTAAATGAAGACCACATGAGAAAAGGAAGAAACAAAGTGCTAAAGAGGCCCACAGAAATCCACAAAGATACCCCCACAAAAGACTGCTGGCAATGGCCGAGAGACAGCCAGGACTGACCTACTCTGGTGATGGGATGGCCAAACACCCTAATAGTTGTGCCAGAAACCCCATTCAAGGACTGAGGAATCTGGATGCAGACATCCACAGCTAGGCCCTGGGTGGAGCTCCAGGAGTCTAATTAGCGAGAAAGAGGAGGATTTATATGAGCAAGAATTGTTGAAACCACGGTTGGATAAAGCACAGGGACAAATAGCCAAACAAATGGAAACACATGAACTATGAACCAAAGGCTGAGGGGCCCCCAGCTGGATCAGGCCCTCTGAATAGGTGAGACAGTTGATTGGCTTGATCTGTTTGGGAGGCATCTAGGCAGTGGTACCAGGTCCTGGGCTCGCTGCATGAGATAGCTGTTTGAAACCCAGGACTTGTACAGGGACGCTTGGCTCAGTCTGGGAGGAGGGGCCTGGACCTGCCTGGACTGAGTCTACCAGGTCGATCTCAGTCCTCGAGGGTGGCCTTGATCTGGAGGTGGTGGAAATGGGGATTGGGCTGGGGGGAAGGGGCGGGGGGGGGGGCAGGATGGGGGAGAACAAGGGAATCTGTGGCTGTTATGTAGAACTGAATAGTATTGTAAAATAAAAAAAAAGACTTTATGACTTTCAACATTTCCATCAGAAAGGGCTGAGCCAACATTGACAGCTCCTCTCTTTACAGGTTATCACCTTCTTTTTATGTTAAGGTTTAGTTCTAATATGTTTTTCTAATATGAAGATTTGAAAGTGAACAAATGATGATATGATAAGATAAAAAAGGACATTATGGAATCTACTTTTAAAAAGGAACTACTTGTTTTAAATAAGATAAATAAGGGAGGTTTAGAAGGGATGGCCTTACTAGGGGAAGTATATCACTTTCAGATTTCAAAGCTAAATGCAAGTCTCAGTTTGCTCTCTCTGTTTCCTGTTTGCAGTTCAAGATGTAAGCTCTGAGCCAGGTGTAGTGTGGTGTAGTGGTGCACACCTTTAAGCCCAGCACTCGGGAGGCAGAGGCAAGAGTTTATCAGATGCTACTGGACTGGACATTGTTAATATATATATAATGGAGTTTTTATCTGATTCTGACAAATGTCAATGGACTAGACATCATTAATGTAATTTTTGGCTGTATATATTGTATATACTTATTGAATACTTTTTTTGTATTAGTTATAAGCTTTCTTTAATTTTAGACAAAAAGAGAGGAAATGTGGTGGTATTGTGTTCCGCAAAATATTGTGTACCTTAAGATACTTATATAAACCCGAAAGGAAACACAAAAATGCTCCAATAAAGTCTTATTGTTTGTTCACTTTCAAATCTTCATATTAGAGCTAAACTTTAACATAGAAAGAAGGTGATAACCTGTAAAGAGAGAAGCTGTCAATGTTGGCACAGCCCTTTCTGATGGTAATGATAAGACTTTATTGGAGGATTTGGGTGTTTTCTTTTGGGTTGGGTTTGCTTTGATGTCATCAATTTGAGCATTAGGTAAAGGATTTGTCAAATTGAATGCATTTTGTGACTAAACCAAGACTAAAAATTAGAACAAGAGAGGCACTCTCAGACACAGACACCACCTGCACCGCACAGAGGAAGAGATGAGTAGACGCCAGTGCAAAAATACAGGCAACAACATAAAGACCTATATGGCAACATCAGAACCTAGTGATTCTACACCTGCAAGACCTAAACATACCATGACAGAAGAAACAGAAGAAATCAACACTAAAAATGACATTAAGAAGATGATAAAGGCCCTTAAAGAAGAAATAAAACATTCCCTCAATGAGGAAATAAAAACTTTCCTTAAAGAGGAATTGAAAAACTACCTTAAAGAGGAAATAAAAACTTTCCTTAAAGAGGAAATAAAAAACTCCCTTAAAGAGGAAATAAAATCTTCCCTTAAAGAGGAAAGGAAAAACTCCATTAAAGAGGAAATAAAAAACTCCCTTAAAGAAATGGAAGAAAAAACGAACAAAAAATGGGAAGAAATCAAATCAAGCCAAGAAAAAGCAATTAAACAGATGAAAGAAACATTCCAAGATCTGAAAAATGAATTTGAGACAATAAAGAAAACACATGCTGAGGGAATGCTGGAAATAGAAATCCTGACAAAACGAACAGGAACTACAGAAACAAGCATAACCAACCGATTGCAAGAGATGGAACAGAGAATCTCTGACACTGAAGACACGATAGAGAAAATAGATTCGTCAGTCAAAGAAAACAATAAAGACAAAAAAGTCCTAACACAAAACGTCCAGGAAATTTGGGACACCATGAAAAGACCAAACCTAAGAATAATAGGGATAGAAGAAGGAGAAGAATACCAACTCAAAGGCACAGAAAATATATTCAACAAAATCATAGAAGAAAACTTTCCCAACCTAAAGAAAGAAATACCTATGAAGATACAAGAAGCTTACAGAATACCGAATAGGTTGGAGACAAAAAAAAAGTCCCCTCGCCACATAATAATCAAAACACTAAACACACAGAATAAAGAAAAAATATTAAGAGCTGCAAAGGAAAAAACCAAGTAACATATAAAGGCAAACCCATCAGAATAACACCAGACTACTCAATAGAGACTATGAAAGCTAGAAGATCATGGACAAACCTCACGCAGACACTAAGAGACCACGGATGCCAACCCAGACTATTATACCCAGCAAAACTCTCAATCACCATAGGCGGAGTAAACAAAATATTCCAGGATAAAACCAGATTTAATCAATACCTGTCCACAAACCCAGCCCTACAGAAAGCACTAGAAGGGAAAATTCAACCCAAAGAAGCTAAACACATCCATGAAAAATCAAGCAATAGATAATCCTACACCAACATACACCACAGAAGGACAACACAACACAACCAAAAAAATAACAGGAATTAACAATCACTGGTCATTAATATCCATCAATATCAATGGTCTCAACTCACCTATAAAAAGACACAGGCTAACAGAATGGATAAGAAAACAGGACCCATCCTTATGCTGCATACAAGAAACACACCTTAACTCCAAAGACAGACACTACCTCTGAGTAAAGGGCTGGGAAAAGGTTTTCCAAGCAAATGGACCTAAGAAACAAGCTGGTGTAGCTATCCTAATATCTAATAAAATAGACGTCAAACTAAAATCAATCAAAAGAGACCAGGATGGACATTACATATTCATCATGGGAAAAATCCACCAAGATGAAGTCTCGATTCTAAACATTTATGCTCCAAATACAAAAGCACCCACATTCATAAAAGAAACACTATTAAAGTTTAAAACGCACATCAAACCCCACACATTAATAGTGGGAGATTTTAACACACCACTCTCACCAAAAGATAGATCTACCAGACTGAAACTTAACAAAGAAATAAAGGACCTAACAGATGTTATGACTCAAATGGACCTAATAGATAGCTACAGAATATTCCACCCTAACACAAAAGAATATACCTTCTTCTCAGCACCCCATGGAACCTTCTCAAAAATTGACCACATGCTTAGACACAAAACAAATCTCAACAGATACAAAAAAATTGGAATAACCTCCTGTATCTTATCAGACCACCATGCCTTAAAGTTAGAACTCAATAACAACAAAAATTATAGAAAACCCACAAACTCATGGAAACTGAATAATGCCCACCTGAAACATCAATGGGTCAAGGAAGAAATAAAGACGGAAATTAAAGAGTTCCTAGAATTCAATGAAAATGAAAGTACAACATACCCAAACTTATGGGACACTATGAAAGCAGTGCTAAGAGGAAAATTCATAGCTCTAAATGCACACATAAAGAAGATGGAGCAATCCCATACCAATGAATTAACAGCACAACTGAAAGCTCTAGAACAAAAAGAAACAAACTCACCCAGGAGAAATAGACGCCAGGAAATAATCAAATTGAGGGCAGAAATCAACGAAATAGAAAACAAGAGAACAATACAAAAAGTCAATGAAACAAAGAGTTGGTTCTTTGAAAAAATCAACAAGATAGACAAACCACTAGCCAAATTAACCAAAAGGCAAAGAGAGAGCACCCAAATTCACAAAATCAGAAATGAAAAGGGAGACATAACAACAGACAATGAGGAAATCCAGAGAATCATCAGATCATACTTCAAAAACCTGTACTCCACAAAAATGGAAAACCAGGAAGAAATGGACAATTTTCTGGATAAATACCAAATACCAAAATTAAATCAAGACCAGATAAACCATTTAAATAGACCAATAACCCCTAAAGAAATAGAAACAGTCATCAAAAGTCTCCCAACTAAAAAAAGCCCAGGACCAGATGGTTTCAGTGCAGAATTATACCAGACTTTCAAAGAAGAACTAATACCAATCCTCTTCAAAGTGTTCTACACAATAGAAACAGAAGGAACACTACCAAACTCTTTTTATGAGGCTACAATTACCCTGATACCCAAACCACACAAAGATGCAACAAAGAAAGAGAACTACAGACCAATCTCCCTCATGAATATTGATGCAAAAATACTCAACAAAATATTGGCAAACTGAATCCAAGAATACATCAAAACAATCATCCATCACGACCAAGTAGGATTCATCCCAGGGATGCAAGGATGGTTCAACATACGGAAATCAGTCAATGTAATACACCATATAAACAAACTGAAAGAAAAAAACCACATGATCATCTCCCTAGATGCTGAAAAAGCCTTTGACAAAATCCAACACCCCTTCATGATAAAGGTCTTAGAAAGAATAGGAATACAAGGAACATTTCTAAACTTAATAAAAGCAATTTATAGCAAACCAACAGCAAACATCAAATTAAACGGAGAGAAACTCAAAGCGATACCACTAAATTCAGGAACAAGACAAGGCTGTCCACTCTCCCCATATTTATTCAATATAGTACTAGAAGTTCTAACTAGAGCAATAAGACAACAAAAGGAGATCAAAGGGATACAAATTGGCAAGGAAGAAGTCAAACTTTCACTATTTGCAGATGATATGATAGTATGCATAAGTGACCCCAAAAACTCTACCAGGGAACTTCTACAGCTGATAAACTCCTTCAGTAAAGTGGCAGGATACAAGATCAACTCAAAAAAATCAGTAGCCCTCCTATACACAAATGGTAAAAGGGCTGAGAAAGAAGTCAGAGAAACATCACCCTTTACAATAGCCACAAATAATATAAAATACCTTGGGATAACACTAACTAAACAAGTGAAAGACCTTTTTGATAAGAACTTTAAATCTCTAAAGAAAGAAATTGAAGAAGATATCAGAAAATGGAAGGATCTCCCATGCTCATGGATAGGTAGGATTAACATAGTAAAAATGGCAATCTTACCAAAAGCAATCTACAGATTCAATGCAATCCCCATCAAAATCCCAACACAATTCTTCACAGACTTGGAAAGAAAAATACTCAACTTTATATGGAAAAACAAAAGACCCAGGATAGCTAAAAGAATCCTATACGATAAAGCAACCCTTGGAGGCATCACCATCCCGGACCTCAAACTCTACTATAGAGCTATAGTAATAAAAACAGCTTGGTACTGGTATAAAAACCGACATACGGACCAATGGAATCAAATTGAAGACCCTGACATTAATCCATGCACATATGAACACCTGGTTTTTGACAAAGGAGCCAAAACTATACAATGGAACAAAGAAAGTATCTTCAACAAATGGTGCTGGCATAACTGGATGTCAATATGTAAAAGATTACAAATAGATCCATATCTGTCACCATGCACAAAACTCAAGTCCAAGTGGATCAAAGACCTAAACGTAAATCCAGTTACACTAAACTTAATAGAAAAGAAAATAGGAAGCACTCTTGAACGCATTGGCACCGGAGACCATTTCCTAAATAAAACACCGACAGCACAGACCCTGAGCACAACCATTAATAAATGGGACCTCTCAAAACTGAGAAGCTTTTGCAGGGCAAAAGACACAGTCAATAAGACAAAAAGACAGCCAACAGATTGGGAAAAGATCTTCACCAACCCCACATCTGACAGAGGATTGATCTCCACAATATATAAAGAACTCAAGAAACTAGACATCAAAGCACTGAACAGTCCAATTAAAAAATGGGCTAAAGAGCTAAACAGAGAATTCACAAAACAAGAACTACAAATGGCTGAAAGACATTTAAAGAAATGCTCAACATCCTTAATCATCAGAGAAATGCAAATCAAAACGACTGAGATACCACCTTACACCTGTTAGAATGGCTAAGATCAAAAACACCAATGACAACCAATGTTGGAGAGGATGTGGAGCAAAGGGAACACTCCTCCACTGTTGGTGGGAATGTAAACTTGTACAACCACTGTGGAAATCAGTATGGCGGTTTCTCAGAAAATTAGGAATCAAACTACCTCAAGACCCAACCATCCCACTCTTGGGCATATACCCAAAGAATGCTGTTTCATACCATAAAGATACATGCTTAGCTATGTTCATAGCAGCACTATTTGTAATAGCCAGAACCTGGAAACAACCTAGATGCCCATCAACGGAAGAATGGATGGAAAAATGTGGTACATATACACAATGAAGTACTACTCAGCAGAGAAAAACAATGAAAGCATGAAATTTGCAGGCAAATGGATGGAACTAGAAAAAATCATCCTGAGTGAGGTAACCCAAACCCAGAAAGACAGTTATGGTATGTACTCACTCATTGGTGGATTCTAGATATAAAATGAACAATCAGACCACAACCCATAGAACCATAGAGGCTATATATATAGCATGGACGTCCCTAGGACGACTGTGGCATATAATAAATTTCAGTTTTACTCAATTATTGAAAAAAAATAGCCAAATGAATGGAAACACATGAACTATGAACCAAAGGCTGAGAGGCTCCCAGCTGGATCAGGCCCTCTGAATAGGTGAGACAGTTGATTGGCTTGATCAGTTTTGGAGGCATCTAGGCAGTGGGACCAAGTCCTGTGCTCATTCCATGAGTTGGCTGTCTGAAACCTGGAACTTATGCAGGGACACTTGGCTTAGTCTGGGAGGAAGGGACTGGACCTCCCTGGACTGAGTCTACCAAGTTGATCACAGTCCTCGGGGGAGGACTTGTCCTGGAGGAGGTGGGAATGGAGGGTGGGCTGGGGGTAAGGGGAGGGCGTGGGAGGGGGGAGAATAGGGGAACCCATGGCTGATATGTAGAACTGAATGATATTGTAAAATAAAAAATATATATCAAAAAAAAAAATAAAAAATAAAAAAAAGAGACTCCATCGAGGGAAAAAAAAAACAGTCTTAGAAAAAAAAATATTTTGAGACAGGGTCTTAGGTCACTGTGGCTGGGTTTAACTATATAGCTAAAGATGACCTTGGGATGAAAGAATGATGCTTTAAAGTACTGATGTCTTAGCTCTGTGGGGGTGGGGAGAGTTGTGCCTGGTGGTGGCACATGCCTGTAACCCCAGAATCAGGCAGGCAGAAACAGGAGGCTCACAAGTCTTAGGCCAGCTTGGGCTACATACTGAGTTATAAGTCAGCTTTGACAATGCAGCAATAACATACTCTGCCCATAAATAAATACATGAATGGCTCATTAAGTGGATTTTTGTACAGTGACTTCCTTCCAAACAATGCAGTAAAGAAGGGGTGGGGAAGCAGAGTAACTAACTATACAGTGGAGAGACTTGACATACTATCTTAGCCAGGTGACCAAGGTCAACATCAACAAGGCTAATCATGTTGTTCTATTACATGCCCTTGGTATGATGTGGTGCAAATGGTATTTTGCCTCTGTGATCATTCTCTTCAGCAAAACAAAACAAAACAAAACAAAACAAAAACAAAAACAAAAAAAGTAAACCCAACAGTCTTACTTACTAGAAAAACATCACAAATCCCAATTTTGAGGGGTTGTCTACTAAATACTTGATCTAGATAAGTGTGGTGGCCTACCCCTATAAAAAAAACATTCTGGAGACTGAGGCAGAGACTGCTAGTTGAACTCAGCCTGGTTTACAAAGTAAAATCCTGTCCTCCCAAAAGTAAAACAAGGTCAGCAAGAGATGGCTCAGTAGGTAAAGGCACTTGGTACCAAGCCTGAGGACTGTGTTTGATCCCCAAGACTCACATCGTGGAGGGAGAGAATCCACTCCACAAAGTTTGTCCTCTACCTCCATGTAGGACCCCCCCACACACACACTGTAAAATAATAATAAATAAAGAGGAAATCCTTTAAAAAAAGGAAAAGAAACAAATGCCTGAGGGCTATATCTCAGATGTAGAAAGCTTCCTTAGATTGGAGGCTGTCCTAGTTAGGGTGACTATTGCTGTGATGAAACACCATGACCACAAACAACTTAGGGAGGAAAGGGTTTATTTCACTCACAGTTCATCCTCAAAAGCAGTGAGGGTAGGAGCTCAAACAGGGAAGGAACCTGGAGGCAGGAACTGAGGAGTGCTCTTTACTGACTTGCTTTCTCAGCTTACTTTCTTACAGAACTTAGGACCACCAGCCCAGGGATGGCATCACCCACCATGGGCTGGGCCCTCCCCCCTGAATCACAAATTAAGAAAATGCCCTACAGCTGGATCTTATGAAGGCATTTTCTCAATTGAGGTTCCCTCCTTTCAGATAACTCTAGCTTGTGTCAAATGGACATAAAACTAGCCAGGACAGAAGCCCTGGTTTTGATCATCAGCACCACCATAGGAAATAAGAAATAAAAGCAGGGCTGGCGAGATGACTCAGCCGTCAAAAGTACTCATTGCTCTTTGAGAGGACCTAGGTTCAAGTGCCTGCACCCTCATGGCAGCTCACAACTTCAGTCCTCCACAGGGCAGTCTCAGGAGAGCTGACCCTCTTATGACCTCTGAGAGCACCAGGAATGCACATGTTGCACAGACATACATGCAGACAAATCGCTCATGCTCATGTACATCAAATAAATAAAATTTAAAAAGCAAAAACCAATATTCTTAAAAAAAACTTTTTTGATGATTCTTTTTGATTTTTTATGTGCACTGGTGTTTTGCCTGCATGTGTGTCTGTGTGAGGGTGTTGGATCCCCTGGAACTGAAGTTACACACAGTTGTGAGCTGCCATGTGAGTGCTGGGAATTGAACCAGGGTCCTCTGGAACAGCAACCAGTGCTCTTTACCTCTGAGCCATCTCTTCAGCCTCCTCCCCATATTTCTTTTTTAATTTTCAAACATTTATTTATTTTATGTGCATTGGTGGTTTTGCCTGTATGTACGTATGAGGGTGCCAGGGTTTGGAGTTATAGAGAGTTGTGAGCTGCCATGTGGGTGCTGGGAATTGAACCTAGGTCCACTGGATGAGGAGTCAGTGCTCTGAGCCATATCTCCAGTCCCAGGCCCCCAATATTCTTTAAAAGTGTCAAAGTCATCAAAAGGAAGAAAAGTCTAAGACACTGTACTAGTTAAGAATGGATGGGATGTAGAAATAGAAAAATGACACTAATCTCTGAATTCAAGGCCAGCCTGGTCTATAGAGCAAGTCCTAGGACATCCAGGGCGACACAGAGAAACCCTGTCTCAAACTCACCTCCTCCCCCAAAAGGAAAATGACACTAGACAAAAACAAAGAAAATATGACTAAAACCTGAGCTTCAGTTAATAGGAACACATCAGTATTGGCAAGTATATACTTCCAGGTGATGTTGGGTCACTTTCCTGGGTATGAGATCATGGGCCAAGCAGGCCCTCAACTTGATTTGACCTTCTTAGGTACAAGTTGGTTGTTGTTCTGGGTGCATTTCTTGTGGCAGTTGACTACACTGCACCTGGGTTCAGGGGTTAGCAGCATTTCTGACAGATCATCTTGTCCCAGATGTACTTCTGGATGAGCTGGCAAAGGGACAGCTTTGTGATGCCACCACACAGGTGCAGGGGGGACTCTTTATGGATATTGTAGTCTGACAAGGTGTGGTCATTCTCCAGCTGCTTCCTGGTGAACATCAGCTCTGCCGGTTGTGCTGGATGCCTTCTTTATACCTTAGATTTTGGTCCTGAGAATGGTGTCACCGGGCTCAACCCCTAGGGTGACGGTCTTATCCTCAGGTCTTCATGAAGGGCTGCATGCTGGCATCTGCCACTAGGCCATTGTTTAAATAGAAAGAGGGCGCCAGAACTGGAAACATTGGGGTTAAAAAAAACTTTTTAAAAGTTGCCTGGTGTGGTGACACACGACTTTAATTCCAGCACTTGGGTGGCAGAAGCAGAGGCAGGTGGATCTCTGTGAGTTTGAGACCAGCTTGATCTATATAGTGAGTAATTTATCTCAAAAATACCAAATAAATAAATAAATACAATTTAAAAAAAAAAAAGCTAAACTTTAACATAGAAAGAAGGTGACAACCTGTAAAGAGAGAAGCTGTCAATGTTGACACAGCCCTTTCTGATGGTAATGATAAGACTTTATTGGAGGATTTGGGTGTTTTCTTTTGGGTTGGGTTTGCTTTGATGTCATCAATTTGAGCATTAGGTAAAGGATTTGTCAAATTGAATGCATTTTGTGACTGTCATTTTTAATGGACGACAAGAAATATGGATTATATATCGTATAATATGGGATACATTTATGTTGTTTCTCAGAAGTATATCTTTTGTGGTGCACAGCTACTGTCATATTTCTAATGTTCTAAGTATTATTATTACTATTATTATTACTATTATTATTATTATTACTGAGACAGGGTCTTGTATTCCTGGCAGTCCTGGAACTGACTATGTTGAACTCAGACTCACAGAAATCTTCTTGCTGCTGCTTCCTGAGTGCTGGGATTGAAAGCTTGGCATTATTTTCAAGTTTTAGATGTAGGACAAGATAAATATTTTTATTACAGAAGTTTCTTGGCAGTGTAGATATGGTTTAGTGGGTAAGAGCACTGTTTGCTCATCCAGAGGACCAGGGATCAATTTTCAACACACACACACACACACACACACACACACACACACACACACACAATAGCTCACAACAGTTTTTATCTACAGCTTCAGGGAATCTGATGACCTCTACAGGCCTACACAAGCATCAGACAAACATGGAGTGCACAGAAAATTTTGTAGGTAAAAGTTTCCATATATATAAAGAACAATTCACAAAGTTACTGTTGTAGAATTTTATTTGAATATAAACTCTGATATTTTATAACATTTAAAACTTCAATAAACCCTATCATAAGTTTCTTATCTTTATGTTTCTATTATGTATACTTGTGCCTTTTAAGTAGAAAACACCTTATAAAGAACATGTCACATGGTTCACAATGGTATTTTTCAGTCCTGTATGAACTGTCTGATGTATTCTAAGAATTCTAAGGATATTCCATAGTCTTTGCGATTGTGAAGTTTCTCTCCAGTATGAATTTCCTCATGTGCTCTAAATTATGAGCAGCTAGAGAAAGACTTGTCACATTACTTACACATGTAAAATCTCTCTCCAGTGTGTACTCTCTGATGTGTTCTAAGATTTGACATGTAGGTAAATAGTTTTTCACATTCAAGGCATTTTTAAGGTTTCACTCCAGTACGAAGTTTCTGATATTTTCTAAGAAATTAGCATGTTGTAAAAGATTTGTCACATTTCCTACATTTGTAAAAGTTTCTCTCTAGTATGCAGTTTCTGATGTTTTCTAAGACTTGAAGCAGTAGATAAACATTTGCCACATTCCTTACATCTGTAAGGCCTTTCTCCAGTATGAACCCTCTGGTGACTTTTAAGATGTGAATACTGGATAAAAGCCATGTCACATTCCATACACTTGTAAGGTCTCTCCCCAGTGTGGACCCTCTGATGTCTTCTAAGATCTCCAGTACTTGTAAAGCATTTATCACAATTCTCACAACTGTAAGGTCTCTCTCCTGTATGTATTCTCTGATGTCTTTTAAAATTTGAAATCTGGATAAAGGACATGTCACATTCTCCACATTTGTAAGGTTTCTCTCCAGTATGAATTTTTTGATGTTGTTGAAGATTTGAGTACCTAGCAAAAGATTTGTCACATTCCCTACATTTGTAAGTTTTCTCTCCAGTATGTCGTTTCTGATGCCTTACAAAAGTTGAACATGTATAGAAAGATACGCCACATTCCTTACATCTGTAAGATTTCTCTCTAGTATGGACCTTTTGATGTGTTTTAAGTTGTGAGTTTTGGTTAAAGGACTTGTCACATTCCATACATTTGTAAGGTTTCTGCCCAGTGTGAATTCTCTGATGTCTTCTAAAATTTGAGTAACAGGAAAAAGATTTGTCACATTCCTTACATCTGTAAGGTCTCTCTCCAGTATGAACTCTCTGATGTATTCTAAGATGTGATGCCCAAGTAAAGGATTTGTCACATTCCATACATTTGTAAGATTTCTCTCTGGTATGAACTTTCTGATGTACAGTGAGGCTTGAGGCATTACTCAAGCATTTCCCGCACACCCCACACTGGTGTGGTTTCTCACCAATGCAGATTGGTTGTTGCAAAAGAATGTATGTAGAGCTGAAATAATCATCATATTCTTTCTGCCAGTGCTCTTTCTTTTCAGTGTAGAGTCTCTGATCTTGAGTAAGGTTGGAACTCAAATTTAAGAACTTCTCACAGTCTTTAGATTTGCAAGGTTCTTCTCCAGTGTCCATGCTTTCATGTCTATGTGGATTTGAAGAGTCAATGAATTTATCCCTGTGATTACTGCACTTGTGGTTATTAGAGTTTTCAGGAGTTTCACTTGTTTTATAACAAGCACATGTGGAGGGGTCATGAACCATTTTACCAATCTCATTACACTGACAAGACTCCTTTTCAGTCTTCACATGTTGACGGACAGGATCATGTTGACAATAGTTTCCTGAAATTTAGTACAATTCAGATTAGCAGGGCTGCTATTAAACTTTTGATAAATGATGGTCGACATCAGTTTTCTCTTATGATAAGTCAAGGAGCAACCACTTAGACATTTTTATTTTACTGTAGTATTTCAATATATTCTCACTAAAACAGCACAACAGCCTTTAACGGTCTGTGATTACTAATAAATGAGTTGTCTTTATCAAAAATGTCTAATGGCACAGGATGAATCAGGAAACCTTGGAATCAGTAATTAGCTTTGTGGCAGCTTATGACTGTCGGACTGTGGGACAAGGAAAAGCTCAGTTATATCTAATAGTTACAACAGGCAGGGTGCATCCTGGGGCCATAAAACTACAGTAAGTAAATGATCAGTTAAACTTTCAAGTGGAATTGAATATCACAAAATCATTTTCACCTCTTGCTTTCTCTTTCACTTGAAGACTCCAAGGTTGTCCTGCTAATATTCTAACCCCACATACTTGTGAAAATTCTCTATTCTCCACATTCCTGGGGAATCTCATTTGCTCTGGACTAGTGTCCAGGTCTACCTTTCATCAACCATATGTCTTGTGAGGTAGCCCATGACCCATGCTAGATTTTTTGAAGGAATACAGAAGTCTAACATAGTACTGTGCTTTATACATGAAATAAAAACAAACTAGAAGAATCCAGGAAAGATTCCCAATGGCTCTTTCCCATCAGAATCTTTAGCACATAATTATGCTAAATTTCTTCTCAATTTGCACATCTTGAGCTTTTCCCACAATTCAAACTACATGAGGTACAGTGATGTAATTGGAGCTTAAAATATGCATATAAATATTATGTGATACTAAATTTTTGAATGCATTATGGAACCAAATTAGGGGTGCATGACACTTCTAACATGCAAAATGGAAAAAAAATATTAAATACCGTGAAAAAGTTGTGTTCTACAAAACTTTCCCTAGTGTTCTCTTGTTTCTGACAGCTTAAGAGAGAGTTTCCAACCTATAAAGCCAGTATATAAAAAGGATTATTTAGTAGCAAAATGTCCTCACCCACAGAAACCAGGTTGCTGTAGTTTTCCAACATCACATCAATGTACAAAGTCCTCTGAGCAGTGTCCAGGCATTCCCACTCCTCTTGGGAGAAGTCCACAGTCACATCCTGGAATGTGATTGGATCCTGAAACAAAAATGTTGTTAGACCACATGCTACAAGACAGAGTTTTTTTTGGATATAAGTAGACTAGAAGAAACAAGGGATGTAGACGATGAAGACAATTCCACAATAAGATGATTTCAATATAGTCACATCATATGATGGATTTGCTAAGTCTGTAGAAACAGGATGACATAATAGGCTCAGATACAATATACAAAAAAACCCCACACATTTAAGGTCTGGACATGGATGTGTATCTATTATGGATGTTGAGTTTAAGTCCAACAGAATTACAGTGTACATGTCTCAGAATGAAAATTCATGATGAGGAAATGTATTTTTATTGCTGCACCTGTAAATCATAGTAAGAATGTGCCACTCAACATTAAACCACATATGTATGAACACCTAATTTTTGACGAAGAGGCCAAAACTGTACAATGGAAAAAAGAAAGCATCTTCAACAAATTGTGCTGGCATAATTGAATGTCAACATGTAGAAGATTTTAAAATAAATACATATCTGTCTTTGTGCACCAAGCTTATGTCCAAGTGGATCAAAGATCTCAACATAAATGCAATTACTCTGAACCTGATAGAAGAGAAAGTAGGAAGTATTCTTGAATGCATTGGCACTGGACATCAATTCCTAATTATATAACCAGTTGCACAGACACTGAGAGAACAATTAATAAATGGAACCACTGGAAACTGAGAAGCTTTTTCAGGGCAAAGTACATGGTCCATAAGATAAAACAAGAGCCTACAGAATGGGAAAAGGTCTTCACCAACCCCACATCTGACAGAGGGCTGATATCCAGAGTATATAAAGAACTCAAGAAACTACACATCAAAATATGTAACAGTCCAACTAAAAAATGGTCTATAGAGATACACGGAGAATTCTCAAGAGAAGAAGCTTAAATTGCTGAAAGACATTTAAGGAATTGCTAAACATCCTTACACATCAGGGAAATGCAAATCAAATGGACTCAAGATACCATCTTACATGTGTCAGAATGGCTAAGATCAAAAACACTGAATACACCTTATGCTGGAGAGGATGTGGAGCAAGGGGAACACTTCTCCACTTTTGGTGGGAATGCATACTTGTACAGCCACTTTGGAAATCAGTATGGTCCTTTCTCAGAAAATTGGGAATCAATCTCGGTCAATACCCAGCTATACCATTCTTGGGCATACACCCAAGGTATTCTCAATCATTCCATTAGGACACATGATGGTCTATGTTTATAGCAGCATTATTTGTAACAGCCAGAACCTGTAAACAACCTAAATGCCCTTCAACTGAAGAATGGATAAAGAAAGTGTATTATAATAAACAATGTATACTCAGCAGAGAAAAACAATGACATCATGAGGTTTGCAGGCAAATGGATGGAGCTAGAAAAATTCATCCTGAGTGAGGTAATCCAGACTCAGAAAGACAAATGTGGTATGTACTCACTCATAAGTAGATACTAGATGTAAAGCAAAGGATAAACAGAGTGCAATTCAAAGCTCGAGGGAGGCTAGCTAGTAAAGAGAACCCCAGGAGAGACTCAGGGATTTCCCAGCAAAGGAGAAATGGATGGGATGTACATGAGCAAACTGTGGGTGAGGAGGAGTAATAGAGGGCAAATGCAGGGGGAAAGAGATCTTAGGGGAGCAGAAGGTTCTAGCTGGATCAGGAATGGATTGGGAGAACAAGAAAAGAGATAACATGATAAATGAAGACCCCATGGGAATAGGAAGAGAGTGATACAAAGGTCCCCAGAAATCCACGAAAATGACTCCACTATAGAATACTGGCAATGGTCGAGAGGGACACTGAGCTGACCTACTCTGGTGATCAGACGGCCAAACACCCTAACTGTCATGATAGAACTCTCATCCATTGATTGATGCAGAAGCAGATGCAGAAATCCATGGCCAAGCCCCAGGTGGAGCTCCAGGAGCCCTATCAGTGAGAGAGAGGAGGGATCATATGAGCAAGAGACATCTAGAGTATGTTTGAAAAATGTACAGGGACAACTAGCCAAAATAGTGGAAACACATGGATTGAGAACCAATAGCTGAGGAGCCCTCATGGAACTGTGCTAGGCCTTCTGGATAAGTGAGATAGTTGTTTAGCTTAAACTGTTTAGGGAGTCCCCAGGCAGTGAGACCAGTACCTGTTCTTAGTGCATGAGCCGGCTTTTTGGAATCTAGTGGCTATTCTAGACACTTTGCTCAGCCTTGGTGCAGAAAGGAGAAGAATCGACCTGCCTCAACTGAATGTATCAGGCTCTGCTGACTCCCCAGGGAAGACCTGGCCTTGGAGGAAGTGGGATTGGAAGGTGGGTTTGGGAGGGAAGGCTGTGAAGTGAAAGGAGGGAGCTCAGGGGAATCTGTGGTTGATATGTAAATCAAATAAAAAATCTCTTAATAAAAAATAAAATAAATTTTAGGAATTACAAAAAAAAAAAGAAAAACTGCTACTCAATCAATGCTATGCATTCCCTGGACTCACATGGTTATATTCTAACATGGTCAGTTTGTATGTTTAAATTCTAGGTCCAATGCCATTCCATTAATGACCAAAGTGGTACATATGGAAGGTAGAATTTATGGTTGATTAGATAAGCAAAGAATTTTCCTTTTTTTCCACAGTAACATCAGTGTACTAATATTGCATGCTGTCAATTTTAACATTGCAAAAACGGGCAATATATAGGATTATTTTATATGCATTTTGTTCCACTACCAAGTAGGTAAAAAAATCGGCATCAACCACATTTGATATAATCAAAAATATTCCTAAAATATTATGAATATGCCAACTTAGGGAAATCAACAATTTCAGAAGTTTTGAAGAACATTTCATTTCTGAAGTTATAAAAATTGAGGGATCTCTTGTTACAGGATATTTGTTTACACTGCATGAGAAATACCATCACTTTCAGTGTTTCTCGAATATAATAATGCTCAGAAGATCAGTTCAGGAGAAAATATGAGAATTTTTTGTGCCTGAAATTTGTAGTTTTTAATTTTTTTCCCTTTTAGTAGTTATCCTGTACTTTCTAACAGATTTTAGGTTAGCAGTGTTTATGATTCTTCCTTTATTTCTGTCAAACTGCATAGTGGTGACATATTCTGAGTCATGAATCAAGAATAAATGCAAACCTGGCAGTTAGAGCTCATTCCCCAAATATCTGCTTTAAAACTTTGCAGGTTGAGGGTTAGGGAATAGAGTCAAGACTCTCATAGGCACTGACTAGAAGAAAGAAATCATGAGGAATGTTCTTTCTGCATCAAATGTGATGGATTGTGCACATCCATCAGTCAGTGTCCTCAAGACATTATTTCTGATGCATTCCATGTAATGCTACCTAATGAGTCCCAGGCAGTAATGGCTGCACGTGGGATCCTGTTTAGGCAATAAAAAATAAATAAAAATGCTGCTCTCAAGCAGGTGTGGTGGTGCATGCCTTTAACCCCAGCACTTAGAGAAGAAGATATGTGGAACTCTGTGAGTTTAAGGCCAGTCTGGCCTGCAGTGCCATATCTAGAAGAGACAGCTAATAAATAAAGAGACAGTTAAAAATAAAACATAACAAAAACCCAAGCACTGATCTCACCAGTTTGGGATGTTACAACTGAGCATTCTAACCAAGTGTGTGATGTGAGTAGCAATTCCCCTCAGACAAACAGATAGCAGTTGTCAACAAACATGTGGAGACATCATCATTACCATGATATTAAACAATGAAGAAAAATAAGGAGAACACTGTGGTAGTTTGAATGTAATTAGCCCCCATTGGGAGTGGCACTATGAGGAGGTGTGGCTTTGTTGGAGTAGGTATGGCCTGTTGGAGGAAGTGTGTCACTGTGGGGGTGAGATTGGAGATCTTTGTTTAAGCTTCACTCAATGTGACACTCAGTGACCTCCTGTTGCATGGAGATGTAGGACACTCAGCTACTACTCCATGTTGTCTGCCTGTATGCTGCCGTGATGATAATGGAATGAACCTCTGAAACTGTAACCTGCGCCTCAATTATATGTTTTCCTTTATAAGAGGTACCATGGTCTTAGTGTATCTTCACAGCATTTGCAGTTTTAACAAAGTCAACTACAATCTGAATCTACACTCAAGAACATGATTTTCATGGTAGGATCAAGCCACTTGTGCAAGCCTGTTTTGCACTGTCTAGTGTCCTTAAATTTTTAGTGTTAGGAACCAAGAATTACTTAGCATTAAAAACCAAGCTTTGTCTCTTAAGTGCACATAGTGCCAAGATGTTGTGAAAACTCTCATGTGCTTCAATATGAGCTCTTTACAACCATGATTCAAGGAAATGGAACAGTTCCCACAAATAAAGCCTACAAGACACAGGATTCCTCACTCACTAATATATAAAGATATAGCCCTTATTCTCCAACAATTATACATCACATCAATGTATTTTTTGTTCATGTGTTAAAATGGAAATTTTTTTCAAAATTACTAGACATAATTTTATGTGAGATGCTTATTCTTGGGGGAAAATAATCTGGGAAGCTAGAATGGACAAAAATCTTGTAAGTGTGGATTTATGAAATTATAATGTATATCTTTAGTCATAAATACAGCATGGTACAGTCATTTAAAAAAAGATAATGATAAGAGATTGTGATAGGAGCTCCAGAAAGAAAAAAAATTAAAAATCTAAGGTACTTAATATTTGACAAAGGGGGCAAAAAGATACAGCACAATAATGTAGTCTTTTTAACAAATGGTGTTGGTAAAACTGAACACAGCAGAAGAATGTAATTAGATTCCTATCTTTCATTTGTAGAAAAGTCATTCAAAGTGGTTCAAATATCTTATATCAAATCAAAATACATAGACAACTAGAAAACGTAGAGATGATCCATCAGTATATTGGGATAGGCAAGGCCTTATTGATTAGAAAGAATACCAAAAACAGAGGAAATGAAACAATGGGACTACATGAATAGAAAATGTGTCTGTCTGGAAACCATCAGCACAGCACCGAAAACCAAGTGTTGGAAGAGAATCTTCCAACCAGTGAAATTTTTGATAGGGACTAATACCTAGAATTCACCAAGAATTACAGAAATTAAATACCAAGGAAATTATACTGCCATTCATAGATGTACAAAGGAGCTGAAAAAGTTTCTCTTTGGAAACCATCAGCACAGCACACAGACACCCAAGGGATGGAAGAGAATCTGTACCAGTGACATTGTTGTTAGGGGTTCATACCTAGAATTTACCAGGAATTACAGAAATTAAATACCAAGGAAATTATACTGCCATTTATAGATGCTCAAAGGAGCTGAACAGACATTTTTTAAAGACAAATACACAAGTGGCCAATAAATATTACGAAAGTGTTCAGGATCCCTAAAAAAATGCCATCATGGAATCCCAAATTAAAATGCTTTGAAATAACACCTCACCCAGGTTGAGGTGTCATCAACTAACAGGAAAACAAATGTTAGGCAAAGTGAGGAGAGAAAGGAAGCCTTATTCACTGTGGATGTGAGTGTGTGAAAATTATACACTCAGTAGCAATAAATTAAACTTTGCAATATCTGAACATACAACATTTCTAGAAAACAAGGCATGACCACTGACCTGGAAAACGCTTACTGGAGAATCATCCATTTCTTTCTAATTTTTCTCTGAGTTTTTCTTTCAGGAACAAGGAATAGATGACTTTCTGACCTTTCATATAAGGGGTCAAAAAGAAAAGGAAAAAATTAATACCAAAAGCTGTAACACAAAATCTTATTGGTCTTATTAATACAAACCCAAAGTCTGATATCAGGGGGAAAGCTGAAAGATCAGAGAAGCAACACAGACAGCTGTTAGTTCTTAAATCTGTAAGATTCTCCAACTGAAAGAGTGCTGAGCTCCTGTCTCCTTCCACCTTAGATTCTTTCTCTGCCCAGCCATACCACTGACATCCTATCCCAAACTCCTTAGCGCAGGGTTCAAATGTGTGTGTGCCTCCCCAGCACTGAGAACAAAGACATGAGATGCCAAGTGCTGGGATTAAAGGAGTGTGCCACCACTGCCTGGCTCAGTTTCCCTTTATTCTTGTGTAGCCCAGGGTGCCCTTGAAATTGCAGCCATCTGCCTGTCTCTGCCTCTGGAGTACTGGGATTAAAGGTGTGTGCCACCACTGCCTGGACTCTTTGACTATCTAGTGGCTGGCTTTGTTTGCCCTCTGTTCCTCAGGCAAGCTTTATTTGTGAGAGCATACACAAACTACCACCACAGAAAGCTGTTAGAAAATAATGTCAAATCACAGGGGAAAACCTACGCAACAAACTATGACCAGGTGTCCAGACAATAATCCCAAGTACAGAAGAGAGTGGAATGATATTACAATCTTGAAGAGAAAATCACTGTCAACCCTATTTTTGCATCAAGAAAACAAATTATCTTAAAATTGATAGAGACATAAGTACATTTGAAGATAGCCTTGAGATAACAATTAATTTTCCCAAAGCAGCTTGGCTAGCAATAATTAGAGGCAAAATTTATACAAGGGTATCAGAGGAATTATCCATGTAAATACAGGAAATAATAATTCTATGTGGTGACTAAATAAATAGAGGAGAACTTGGAAGTAATCATCCATGGGCAAGACAGCAAATCACCAATTCTCACACAGAAAGAAGTAAAATATGTTGTAAGATTCTTAAAATGGTCTTATAATAAAAAACCTGAAACAAAATATTGGGGTAAAGGCTGAAAGATCAGAGAAGCAGATCAAGCTACAGCCATGACCTCTTACCTCACCAACTCCACAGCCTGAAAGAGCTTAGCCAAGATGTCTCAAGCTGAATGAGCTTCCTCAGCTGAATAGGTCTCAGCCCAAATGCCTAGAGTTCCTGCCTCCTCAAGCCTTATATACCTTTCTCTGCCCAGCCATCACTTCCTGGGATTAAAGGGTGTGTGCTTCCCAGTACTGGGATTAAAGGTGTGTGCCACCACTGCCTGGCTTTGTTTTCTCTCCTACACCAAGTCAATCTCATGTTGTCCAGGGTGGCTTTGAATTCACAGAGATCCAGATGGATATCTGCCTCCTGACTTCTAGGATTAAAGGTGTGTGCCACCACTGTCTGGCTTCTATGTTCAATTTAGTGGCTTCTTTCTGTCCTCTGGTCTTCAGGCAAATTTTATTAGGGTACACAACATATCACCACATAAATACTACCAATAATCCAACCAGCAACAATATTAAAAAAAGCATAGTGAATAATAATGCCATGACCAAAAATCTAGCCATTCTGGAAGTCGATGTGGAGACTACTAAATTAAATGAATCCAGAAGTTAAATAAATGTAGCACTGTACTGCTCTCACCACGAGATGGTGGTGTTGTCCTTTAACTAACTCAGGAACAAGTTTGTCCCTGTGACTCAGGATAAGGTGAGTAGACCCCTCTGCCCAGCACACAGACACAGACACACAGACACACACCACACACAAACAGACACACAAACAAATTAACCCTACCCATTCCTGGTGGGTGCAGACACTCTTGCTGTGCCAGAATTAGAAAGTAAGTAAGGCATGTGGTTCCTGGCCTAAAAATGTCAATTACACCTTCCATCTATGGTTCCAGAAACAATTAGGAAGAGGAGGAGGAAAGGGAATAAGAAG
>NW_023504415.1:0-59639 GCF_004664715.2 Peromyscus leucopus
CCAAGCATCTTTCCTTCCTACCCTCCCCCTACCCCCGTGACCTTGGCATGACTATGTTTCTTTGCAACTGAATATTTTGTCATCTAGTGTCTAAAGGGAAGAAGGAGCAGCTGGACCATGTGAGACACACAGATGATGACCCTTCTGCCCCAGTTGCCCTTCCTCTCCCAGAACCGCAGTACATGGATCACTACTTACTCTTTCATGGTGATAGGCTTGCCTTTCTCTGCCTCTCTTCTCAAGTATTTTACCAAAATATCTCCATACTGTTCAATGATGGGGAACATCTAAGCACAAAACACAAAGGCATCCATAGTTAAGTGTGGGGACTCAAGTCTCATAAACGTTTCACCTAAAAGTCCTTTGAGTCACCTCTTTGAGTTTTCCACTAGTGAAGGCTGGAGACAGCAAGGCTCGAATTCTCTTCCACTCCTCATCCTTAGTCATGGTGATGGCTTTACTCATAATCCCCACAGGACCAAAATCCTAGAGTCCAAGAAATGCAAATTTAGGTTTCTGTAAGTCCAGAATTATCCATGGTTGCAAAAGTGCTAAGTGGATACTGCTGTATAAAAATTAGTTACTGACTGTTTACTATGGATCAACCCTCATGCTAGATGCAAAAAAATGTTAGAATTTCCTCACAGTCCATAAATCAGGTGCTCACTGGGCTGCCTGTTGAGATTTCAAATCTCTATATTTCAGGATCCTTCTAAATGTAAATCTCTCTGTGGTTGGAAAATTAGTTCCATGGTTTGAGAGAAGATGGGAACAAGATATAGCAGATTCTCCAGACCTATGCAGATGGCAAGAGACTTGGGTACAGATGGAAAGTTATCTTTGCAGCAGACAAGTTCTGTAGCTCTATATTTATAACATTACCAATGTGAAACTTCCTTCTACCTTCCATACTTCTTTTTTATACTATTGTAGAGTCTTCCAACACGCCCTTATGTGAAAGTGCTCAGCACAACAGGAAGAAATGTAAGTGGCTTCCACTTGATGAAGGGCAGCTGCAAACTAGATCTTCTGCCAACTTCATCAAATGACCCAAGGCTGAATGATGGTCAGAGAGATGGTAGCAGGTTAAGGTGCTTGCTGCCAAGCCCCTCAACCTGAGTTCAATCCCCAAGACCCACAAGGTAGAAAGAGAGAACCAGTTGGTTTTCCCAGATAGATCAGTGGGGTAGGCATGGTTTAAAAAAGAGAGAGAACATTGAACTAAGTATCATACCTAGTACAAAATTAACATAAATAAATCCATATGTTCAAGAGCAAATCTCAAAAGTGTGTAATTTGTATTCAAGCATACCCACACAGGAGGACCAGGTAAAGAGTCATCAGACTTGACACTGACCCCACAATCCATGGAGAAGGAAAATGGATACACAAGGTAAAGAGAAGAAGACAGGCTGAACAAGGCAGCTAATGGGCTAGCAAGAGGGAATTGCCTGATCAAGGAGCAGCTCGGCATTCTCAGTGTTTGTCACCACACAAATCTAGACCTGTGGTTAAGTGTACTTCACCACACAGACATGAGAAAGGTCCTGTGAGACAGGAAATGTAAACACAATCTAGATGACAACAGTGTTCATCTGCAATTAGATTACAATAATATAGTATATTTACACTTCCTATTAACAAAATGAATGCCCAGACCCTGCTTATATGTTATTGTGGAAGCCACTGTGAATCTATATTTATTTCATTTTTTTAAATTTATTAAGTAGCCCGGAGGTGGCAGTGAATGCCCTTAATCCCAGCACTCAAGAGGCAGAGGCAGACAAATCTCTGTGATTTCAAGGACAACCTCGTATATAGAGTGAGTTCTAGGATAGCCAGGACATATTAGAAACCCTGTCTTGAAAAATTCAAAATAAAAAATAAAAACAAATACCCAGTATAGCTGGGTGGTGCCGGCACATGCCTTTAATCCTATAATTTGGGAGGCAGAAGCCGGTAGATCTCTGAGTATGGGCAAGCCTGGTCTATAGAGTGAGTTCTCTAAAAAATCAAACCCATCAAACAAAATAAATTCAATAAGTAAAATGTAAAGTTGTGTATTAGTAAATGGGGGAAGCTTGAGATATGGCACAACAGTTAAGGGCACTTGCTGCTCTTCTGGAGGAGCCAGGTTCAGTTCCCAGAATCTATGTCAGTCCACTCACAACTGCCTAGGACACCAGCTCCAGGGCATCTTGCATGCTCTTCTGGCCTTTGCCAAAACCTGCACACATATGTCATTCACTCATATAAACACACATATATAGACATAAATACAAATATTAAACATAAATCAACTTTTTAAATTGAAACAAAGTTACCTACCCTTCTGTTTGTGAAGACAGAATAGCATTCTTTCACTAGTACATTCTTGATCATCTCTGTGTCTGTGATAGCTAACACAGGTGTATGACCATCAAAAAACCTGTGTGGGGAAAACAGCTGATTAACCCAAGCCAGGTTCTGAAGCCAGAACCCCAAATCCAGACTTTGATTCTCATGTTATGTGACCCTCCCTCTGGTTATACAACATATTATCACAGGAGGTCCCAGTCCAACTTAGGGAGTCTGACCACAGATCCAGTGGAGTTTTTGTAAAGTGATAGGTAATGTCATTTAGGACACTATGAGTCACTTAAAGACAAAAAACTTTGTAGTGGGAATCTAGTAGAGTCATTGCATCTAGAATAAACACTAGAATGAAAAAGTTGCTTTTTACTCTATTTAGGGCAATGACAGAACGTATTAGTTGTTTGTTGAAGGTACCTAGACCTTGAAGAAATCATAATAGAGAACAGTGACTATTTTCTATGATTTGTAGGGTTGTTTTTTTGAAGGGGTTTTCCCTCTGTTGCATGACTTTAGTCACAAGACTATCCAGGCATGCTTGGAGTTCTTGAATTATTGGGTACTACAAACAGTGCACAGTAAGGACTGAAGTATCTGGGGTGTGATGACTTCCTTCAGAGAACATCTAGAATAGATTAAAGGACTTTGGTATAAGAATCTCACTGTATCCCAAACACAACCTTTTAGCCCAGCTTAAGTTACAGGAAAACCCCACCTGATATCCTCATACAGTAAAAGAAGCCAATTAAAAGTTACAGCAAAGCAGGGTCATAATAAAGAAAAAATGTAGTAGGTACAACGACTGCTAAAAGAAATAATAGTTTTCTTGCAGCTGCAAAGTAACCAAGGACAGCACCTCCAGATGGAGGTGCATCAATCCTGAGTCTGCTCCTTCTTGCAGCTGCAAAGTAACCAAGGACAGCACCTCCAGATGGAGGTGCATCAATCCTGAGTCTGCTCCTGTGTAGCCTGAAAACCCGAACCCCCACCTGCTTCACCCCTTTGCTTTACTCCCTATAAATACCCTTCCCAATTGCTACTCGGGGTCTCTCCTGCTGTGCTGCTGTGTCAGATGACTAGACAGTCACTAGTTAACTTGTAACACTACAAAGACTCTTTGCTTTGGCATTAGATTCAGTCTCTTGGTGTATTTTGGAGTTACCCTAGGTTCAACATTTGAAGGTTCCACCAAGATTCCCAATCCCACCACTACCACTCTCCATTGAGTCTTACGGTGCCTATTATCTGGTAACATCAAATTTGTTTTACAAGCTTTTTTGGTTTCTGTTTCTGGCTATTTATGGCAGTAGGAGCTCTGTCTGTGAAGCCCGCATAAGATCTATGGTGGATTCAGTGGCAGGTCGTGGGTTGGGGTCCTGACACACGTCCAGGGCTCCTTTGAGGGGTAAGGAGACCCGTCTGAAGGGAAGACGATTCCCCTGGTTTTTCTGGAGAGGCTAAGCAGGTGGCAACTTCAAGCTGAGAGTCCACTGACTCATTTTGAGATCTATGCATGACTGTCTGTCTTGTCTGTCATTGTCTGAGTGTTTGTTGCTGTGTTTATTCCTTTGTTTGATGGTTGGAGCAAATTGAATACCCTAAGAACATGGGTCAAACTAATAGTCACCTTACTCCATTAAGTCTGTTTCTTAACAACTTGAAGGATTTCAGGGACCATGGACACAGCGTTGGGTTAGAAGATCTGAAACCTGTGAACCTGGGGAACCTGTGTGAGCAGAAATGGCATGCCATTTACACTACCTGGCCACAAGAGGGCACTTTTCATTTATCTATTATAGGAAAGACCAAGGATGTCATTCAGAAAGAACATCATGACCAGCTCCCATACATTTCCATGTGGGAAGATGTGGTCTACTACCTCCACCCTGGCTTAGGTCCCTGGTTTCAACTCAGCCACCAATAGAGTTGCAGATTTTTACACTGAGAAAGGAGGGCCAACCCAAGAAAGCTACCCCTGCTGCTCCCCTCCCCACTGTCTTGCAAGGTAGAATGGAGGAAGAGTTCTTCCTCACACCTCTGCCCTATCCCTAGCTCCTTCCCTTCTGAACCCTCCACAGGTTCCCTATTTCTCCAGGGAGAAGCCAATGGAATGGCTCAGCCTGTGGTCTTGCAGGTGGCCAGCCCCCCTACACCTATAGATGTATCCCCTTTTAAGACTCCTCAGGACCTCAGCCAGAGTCCACTGCTTTACCTCTTCAGGTGCTCAGGCCCTGGAACAAACAGTGAATTGAGATTGATCAATACTGGCTCTTTGCAATGGTTGATCTATGCAAATGGAAAAACTAATACTCCCTTTTCTCAGAAAACTGAAAGGGCTTATTAACCTGTTAGATTCAGTGATATTTACACACTTCCCAACCTGGGATGATTGCCAGCAGATATTGCAGATTTTGTTCACAACAGAGGAGAGGGGACTAATTGTGGTAGAAGCTGGGAGGCCAGTTTTCAGTCTGAAGGCCTCCATACCACTGACCAATCTATGATCAATGCAGGGTTAACATTGACCAGTATTGAATGGAATTTCAATATATCTGAAGGTAGGGAGACTCTTAAAATCTATTGCCAGACTCTAACAGGGGTCCCCCAGGCCACAGAGTGGCAACCCACTAATTTGGCCAAAATTAATAGCATATCACAGGAACCAACCGAATCCCAATAGCCTTTTAGAGCAGCAAATGGAGGCATTCATGACCTGATCTCCAGTGGATCCTGAGGCAGCAAATAACAAATTGGCTGTGATCCTAGCCTTTGTTAATCAGGCCACCCCAGTCATTATAAAGAATCTACAGAAAATGATAATCTAGCAGGGAAATCTTTATCTGAACTGCTAGAGGTGGCATCTAAGGTATACAACAACAGAGACCCCAGAGGAAAAACAGGCCAGGTCAAGGGCTGAAGAAAATGAACGGGGGTGGGGGTGGGGTGGGGACAGGATAAAGGCTTCAGAGAATGAAAGGCAGAGGCAGTTGAAACAATAGGTGATCACATGACATGGCATGCCTATTTTTAGCAGTCATGGTTTCAGACCCAGAGGAAAGACAGAAGCTACTATGATGCCTTGGTGGGAACCAAGGTAATCCTTCCTGCCAGAGAGATATGCCCCCTTTGCAGAGAGACCAATGTGCCTACTCTAAAGAAATGGACTATTGGGCAAGGAATTTCCCCTATAAAGAAGGACATAAAAAGCTGCCTCCCCAGGTGATAACAACAAAACATGAGGAAGAAAGTGATTGAAGGGGATGGGGTTTGAGTCCCCACCCCGAACCTAGGGTAATATTAAAATTGGAAGGGAGGCCTGTCCAATTCATGGTGGATTCACGCATACAGCATTCAGCTCTGACAGAAACTGTGGGCCCTATAACCAAGAAAAAGGTATGGGTACAGCGAGCCACTGGCATGAACCAATACCCATGGACTACCCAAAGACAGGTGGATCTTGGCTTGTGCTGGGTATCCCATTCTTTTCTGGTCATGCCTGACTGTCCATATCCCCTTCTAGGAAGAGACTTGATAACTAAAATTGGAGCTCAAACCACATTTGAACAGGATGGGGTGGCAGTAACAGACTTAAAAGGAAAATCAAAATAAGTCCTGACAGTACAATTGGAAGATGAATATAGAGTATATGAACAGCCATCCCCATGCCATGAGTTGGTTCCCTTGGCTGAAATTATACCCAGAGGCATTTTTGGAGACAGAGGGGGCCTGGACTGGCTCAACACTGACCCCCCATCTTGGTGGAATTAAAACTGTGGGCTACCAAGGTATGGGTCTATCAATATCCCATGTCAGCAGGGTATCTCCCCTCACATCCATTGCCTGCTTGACCAAAAGATTTTAAAACATTGTCAGTCATCCTGGAGCACCCCCCCCTACTCCTGATCCAGAAGTCAAACTCTGATGACTACTGCCCAGTTCAGGACTTGAGAAAGGTTAATAAATGGGTCATTGACATTCACCCCACTGTCCCAAATCTGTATACTCTTCTGAGTTCATTGTCACATAGTCTATAAAGGTATCCTGTCCTAGATTTAAGAATGCTTTCTTCAGCCTGCTGCTGTCCCCCCAGAGCCAGGTTTACTTTGCCTTTGAATGGCATGACCCGGGAAAAGGATTCAGCTGGCAGCAGATTTAGACTCGGCTGCCCCAGAGTTTCAAGAAATCACCCACTATGTTTGATGAAGCCCTCCATGAAGACCTGGGTGCCTACCAGACTGAGCATCCCAGAATTATTCTCCACAGTTTGTGGATGATATCCTAATTGCAACTGCCACCAAAGGCAACTGCAAGGTAGGGACAAGGGACTTGCTTGGGACTCTAGGAATGCTGGGATATTGGGTTTCAGCCCAAAAGACACAGATCTGTTGAGAAAAAGTGACATATCTAGGCTATATTCTCAGAGGAAGGCAACACTGGCTGTCAGAAGCCCACAGAGACTGTGTTAAAGATACCCACCCCAAATGTCAGAAGGCAGGTTATAGAATTCCTCGGTTTTCTGATGCCTATGGATTCAGGTTTTGCTGAGATGGTAAAACCCCTGTATGAGGCCACTCAGCACACCAGACCTTTGAGTGGATGGCCAAACAAGAGAAGACTTCTACACTGGTCAAGGCAGCCTTGTTATCAGTCCCCACACTCGGGCTTCCAGACATCACAAAGCCCTTCTGCCTATATGTAGATGAAAACAAAGGAGTAGCAAAGGGAGTCCTAACCCAGATGCTTGTGGCCTCAGCATGGCCCTCATGCCTGAGGATCACAGCGGCCATTCCTTTGCTTGTCAAGTTGCTGACAAGCTCTCCATGTGGCAGGAACTAACTGTGACAGTGCCTCATGCTGCAGAAGGGGCTTTCAAGCAACCTCCCGCACACAGGTTTAGCAATGACTCACTACCCGACCCTCCTCCTCAACCCCCATGCATATGCTTTGTCTCATCAATGGCCCTAAATCTGGCTACCGTTGCTCCTGACCGGGATCTGGAACAACCAATTAATGACTGCTCTGAGACACTCAGACAAGTTCATGAGACATGGTCAGCCAACATCTGATGCTAAGCTTACTTGGCACACCAATGGGAGCAGTTTCCTCAAGGATGGAAAAAGGTATGCGGGTGCTGCGGTGGTCATGGAGGGAGAGGATAATTGAGCTGAGGCTCTGCCCCCAGGGACATCAGCACAGAAGGCAGAACTGATTGCCTTAACCAAGGACTGACAACTAGCCAAAAATAAAAAACTCAATGTCTATACAGACAGACACTATGCCTTTGCTACAGCACATATACATGGTGCTATATGGGGACTTTTAACAGCTGAGGGGAAGAGTATCAAAATAAACAAGAAATTCTAAACCTTCTGGAAGCCCTGTGGCTCCTGGAAAAGCTAGCCATCATTCACTGCCCATGAAATCAAAAGGGAGACTCCCTGGTTGCCTGGGAAGCCAGCAGGAAGACAGGGCTACTAAAGCAGTGGAAGAGCAGGCAGCCTCTGTATTAACCCTAAAGTTGCCATACAGGGGCCCCCATGAAATAACTGATAACCTGGCATATACTGCAGAAAATCTGGCCATCATTCACAGCTTACCCCATGCCTGGCAGCCCCAGAAGCCAGAAGGATGGTGTCTGACAGGAAGTAGGAAACTAGTCCTGTCTGTTAAAATGGCAACAGACTTACCAAGCTATATTCACTGAGCTACCCACCTGGGCCCCAAAATCCCTGAAGAATTGCTCAGATGAAGAATGCTCATCATTCAGTCTCTGAGACAAGGTGGAGCACATAGCCTCTAGATTCTTGGCCTGCTGACTAAATAATCCCAAACCCACCAGAGGACAGCACTGAGTGCAGCTGAGAGGAGACCACCCAAGGTCTCATTGGGAGACTGACTTCACTGAGGTAAAGTCAGGAAAATTTGGCGACAAATATCTATTAGTTTTTCTTGATACCTTTCAGGATGGGTAGAAGCATTTCACACCAAGCACAAGATGGCTCAGATGGTGGTGAAAAAACTACTGAAGAACATCATCCCCAGGTATGGAATACCTGTATTGCTAGGCTCAGACAATGGGAACTGCATTTGCTGCTCGAGTAACTCAACACTTAGCCAAGGTTTGGGGAATATCATTGTGCTTATAGGTCCCAAAGTTCTGGACAAGTGGAGTGTATGAATCAGATGCTAAAAGAGGCTCTTACCAAATTAACCATGGAGACTGGTGGAGATTGGGTGGCTCTCCTTCCTTTCTCTCTGTATCAAGTCTGAAAGTCTTTATATACACTCAGGTTGACCCCCTCCCATACTCCCCAATTTACAGTCAGAACTGCTCTCTGAATTCAATGATGTTAACTTGCAGCAGCCCCAGTATTCAAGTATATCTGGCTGAGATTATGGGAGGTATATGAAAAAGACCGTCTACCCACACTACGCCACTTCCAGCCTGGAGATTGGGTCTTTGTCCACAGACCTCAATGCAGGACACTAGAACCTTGCTGGAAGGGATCCTTTCATTATGATTCTGATCACCCCCACTGTCATCAAGGTTGATGGAATTGCCACTTGGATCCACCACTCCTAAGCCCATGCAGCTGATCCAGAGTTGACTGAGCTGCTGAGACAAGCATGAGGAAACACCAAACCCTGCCAGAACTAGACTGCAAAACTTGACCCCAACAACCCACTGAGACTTAAACTGAAGGTCATATCTCCCAATGGCCAGGGCGATGCTTGCCTTGTTTTTAACTCTTCTGACATCAGACAGGGCAATCAGTAGCCCATATCAACCCCTAAATCTCACAAGGTAGATTTTAGACACTGATGAGAACCTGGAAAGCAGGTCTCTAAACCTCTCCCCACTAAAGATCTGGTTCCCTGACATTGACTTTGAACTTTGTGGAATAATAGGCCCTGACTAAAAAGTTAAAGCGTGAGATATTGCATGGTCAGCTGATTGTCTAAGAAGGGCACATTTTTGTCTTCTCAGGTTGGAAACAATCAAGGGCTGACAAATATGGGGGCCTATCTGACTACTACTGTGTGGTTTGTGGTTTTGAGTTCACTGGTCACATATGGTGGAAGCCCCTGGTTACAAGAGACCTCATTACAGTCCACCAAAAGCCCACTAGAGTCCCCAATGATCCCACAGTCCTATACCCATGTGACATAGTCCACCTAGAACCTGTCACCCACTGTTGCAACCCTGTAACAATAACCTTCACAGAACAAGGTAAAAGACTAAGGATTGGCATATGGGTGAAACATGGGGTATTAGGCTATATGAGTTTGGATATGATCCAGGGGTCCTATCTACTCTTTAGCTAAAAGCCACAGTCCCTACTCCTCTAGCAGGGTAGGGGATCCTTAAAGGATAGGGCCCAATAGAGTGCTGGCTCCACCTGAACCAGCTCTTCCCCCAGGGAAAACACAAGCTGGTCCCATGCCATTCCAGTCCCCTTATCAGGTTGCTATATTTCTCAGAGCACCTAACCTTATCATACCAGAGCTGGACCCCATCTTGAAACTGCTAGAGGCCTTCTACAAAGTCCTCAATGTCTCTAAACCAAACCCCACCCATTCCTGCTGGTTATTCCTTGACACTAAACCACCCTGCTATGAAGGAATAACTGCCATGGGGAAATACACTGAATCTGACCACCCTTCTCAATGCCATTGACAGCAGAAAGGGGAAGCCAGGCTTATTTTATAGACTGTTGTGGGAATGGGGCTCTGTCTAAGAATGGTGCCTATCTCTTACAAGCCACTATGTAATCAGATCATTCAGATACTTCCCTACAGATACCTCCTGCTTCTGTAGGATGGATGGTGGGCATGCTTCTCTGGGTTGGCTCTCTGTGTTCACAGGTAGGTATTGGGTCAGGCCAAAGTCTTTTGTATATTGGTGTGTCTGGTTCCCAAGATAATCTATCATCAAGAAAAAGACATGTACTCAAGATTAGAGGGATACCAGGCTTGACTGAAAAGAGAACCTTGACAGACCTCACATTAGGTGTCCTCCAGAGCATGAGATTGGCAGGTGCAGGGACAGAGATATTATCTTTAGTGGACATGGCAAATATTAAAATGGTCTGTGAGCTGCAACTGACACAGACATAGAAAGGCTTGAAAACTCTATTGCCCACCTGCAGACCTTGTTATCTTCCCTTGCTGAAATAGTGTTATGTAACAAATGAGGGTTGGACCTTCTATTTTTACAGCAAGGTGGGCTATGTGCAGCTTTTGTGGAAGAATGCTGTTTCTGTGTTGACCATTTGGAGCTAATACATGAATCACTGGCAAAAGTGAGAGAGGGATTGGGAAAGCATGAGAGAGAGAGAGAGAGAGAGAGAGAGAGACAGAGAGACAGAGAGACAGAGAGACAGAGACAGACAGAGAGCAAGTACAGGGCTTGTTTGAGTCACTATTAAACTCATCCCCATGGTTAACGACTCTGATTTCTACCTTATTGTGTCCCTTACTGATTTTGTTACTCTTTACTCAATTTTGCTCCTGTATCCCGAGCTACTTAATTTCCCTCATTAAGGAACAGATAAATACAGTACAGCTAATGGTGTTGAGGTCTCAGTACCTTCCCTTAGGGACCCTCAGAGAGAACCTATGATTGGGTCCTCTTGAGTAACATCAAGAGGGGGAAATAAGGAACCAAGCCTCCTGCCCAGACCCATGCCTTGACTATTCTGCAGCTATGACAGGCTATGGAAAACACCCAACAGAATGTAGGCCCATGGCACAGCATGATGTACCCTTGAGTCCCCAAACTTGAGCCTAGCCCTAGTTACAGGAAAACCCTGCCAGATGTCCTCATACAGTAAAAGAAGCCAATTAAAAGTTACAGCAAAGCAGGGTCATGATAAAGAAAAAATGTAGTAGCCACAACAACTGCTAAAAAGATAATAGTTTTCTTGCAGCTGCAAACTAACCAAGGACAGCACTTCCAGATGGAGGTGCATCAATCCTGAGTCTGCTCCTATGTAGCCTGAAGAACCCAAACATCTTCACCCTTCTTGCTTTACTCCTTATAATTACCTGCCTCCATGCTACTCAGGCTCTCTGCTGCTCTGCTGTCTTGTCAAATGAATGGATAGTCTTGAGTTGACTCATTACAATACAAAGACTCTTTTCTTTGCATGGGATTGGATCTCTTGGTGGTTTTGGTGGGACTCTGGGTATAACAACAGGCTATGGAGGTTGGCCAGGAACAAGACAAGGCAGAAATTGGCAACCTAAATTTGGAATAGGGGCCATTGCTGCAAGCCAAACTGCTCTGCCTTTCAAATAGTTAACTAATAAACCTGTATGGGTGAACAGTGGTCCATAATTAAAAAAATACAGGTGTTTGAGTAAGTAGTATAAAACATTTAGTTGCTAAACACACTGAAAAACTACAAAGCCTTGGTATTATCCTGTATTTATAATAAAAATATCTTTAAAAAAGTACTGATTTAAAAGCTGTAATGAATGCAATTGAACCTATGGGTCCTTTAGAGCCTAGAATTCCATTACCATCTTTATTGCCTAAGGCTTGGCTTATTATAGTTGTTGATTTAAAAGATTGATTTTTTTTTTTACTATTCCCTTGCAGGAACAAGATAAAGAAAAATTTGCTTTAATAGTTCCTACTTATAATAATGCCCAAGCATGTAAAAAGGATATAAATGGAAAGTCCTTCTGAAGGAAATGGTAAATAGTACAATGTTATTGCAATACCTAAATATGTAAAGAATCCTGGTGGTGGTGGTGCACGCCTTTAATCCCAGCACTTGTGCAGAGCCAGGTGGATCTCTGTGAGTTCGAGGCCAGCCTGGGCTGCCAAGTGAGTTCCAGGAAAAGGTGCAAAGCTACACAGAGAAACCCTGTCTCAAAAAAAAGAAAGAATCCACTGGAAGTAGTTTGTAAGCAGTTTCCTCAATTTATTATTTATCATTATGTTCAGGATAGTTGATCACTGTGAACACTGAGATTGCATTAATTAAATAAAATCAACCTTGTTTCAAGAGGCAGAGCCAGGAACTAGTTGACAGGAAGCAGCCATAGAGACTTAAAGGGAGCCTTGAAAATAGAGAAAGGCACAGGAAATAGTGAGGAGGGACTTGGAGTTTGGTGGTCCTGTTTGGTTTGGGACAGGAAAAGAAAAGCTCTCTTTCTGAGACTTCAACTAGGAGGAAGGTCAGCTCATTGCTCCTCTGCCTTTCTGAGCTTGCAGGTTTTCACCCCAGCATCTGACTCCCAAGTCTTTATTGGAAAATCATAAGATTGAGATTTAGTTTTAAAACAACATCATTATATGGATAATATCTTAATAGCTGCCTCTGATTTCAATATCTTTGAAAAGGTGTTTGCTGAGGTGCAACAGATTTTACCTCAATGGGGATTGCAAATTGCTCCTGAAAAAATTCCAAGAGGAGACTCTCTTAATTATTTAGAATTTAAATTAAGTAAGCAGAGAATCCAGCCATAAAAAGGATAGATTAGAAGAGATGAATTACATATACTTTATGATTTTCAAAATTTACTGGGAGATATTAATTGGTTGTGGTCTAACAATTGGACTGACTACTCAAGAATTAAGTAGCTTATTTCAAAATTTGCAAAGTGACTCAGATTTAAACAATCTTAGGTACTTAACACCTGAAGCAGAAAAGGTGTTGTCCCAAGTAGAATAGAAATTGCAAGATGTTTATGTACATCTGTTAGATCTCACAAATTGAATGTATTTTAGTAATTTTACCTTCTACTCAATCCCCTATTGGACTCATTATGCAGAGAGAAGATAATATTTTAGAACTGATTTTTTTGCTCATAAACAGTATGTAAAGATAAAAATATACAAAGGAAAGTTTTCTGAATTAATTATAAAAAGAAGAATAAGATTTTGTCAATTGTCAGAAATAGATCAGGCTGAGATTTTAGTACCTCACACTAATGTTGAAATTATGCAATTATGGGTAATTAATGATGACTGACAAAGAGCCTGTAGCAATTATTTAGGAGAAATCAACAATATATATGCCAAAAGTAAAGAGCTTCAATTTATGAAAAGAACTGAATGGATTCTTCCCCATGTAGTAAAAAGAACACCTATTTCTGGGGCTCTTCCATTTTATGCTGATGCAAATAAATTAGGAATGGCTGCTTGTAAATCAGGAAGTAGTCCAAAGTCCATATTTTTCAGTATAAAAATCAGAATTATATGCCATTATAATGGTTTTATTAGATTTTAATGAGTATCTTAATATGCTTACTGATTCTCAATATGCAAAAGGAGTTGAATTATATACATATACTGTTCAACTTATTCCTGATAATCAGAATTAAATTTGTTATTCATACAACTGCCACAAGCAATCTGGAAAAGAAATTATCCACTATATATCATTCACATTTGGTCTCAAACAGGATCTACAGGGCCATTTGAAAAAGGAAATGAAGAAATTAATCAACTACTAATAGAAAATGTATTAGAAACTTCAAAATGTCATAAAAAATCATGTTAATAGTTAAGGCTTAAAGTAAAAGTTTTCTGTTACCTGGTGACAAGCTAAATAAAGTATAAAAAATGTGCTCCTTGTTCTTGGTACAGTCAAATTCCTTTATGAGCAGGAAATAATCCTAAGGGTACTCAAAGAAATGAAATTTGGAAAATGGATATATTTCACTTAGCAGAATTTGGAAAAAACTAAATATATACAATGATGCATATTCTGGATTTCAATCGGTATCTGCCTTAAGCTCTGAAAAGGCTGATTCTGCAATTACACATTTATTAGAAATGATGGCTGTAATGGGCATATCAATACAAATTAAAACTGATAATGCTTCTGCTTATGTTCTCAGTAAAGTAAATTTTTTTTACATTATAAAATAAACATCATTACAGGGATACCACATAAATACGACAGGACAAGCAACTGTTAAAATATCTCATCATGGACTTCCCTTCTGGACCAGAGGTGAGTATCCGGGTCCAACCCTGCCCCCATCCCTGGGCACCAGCCACTCCGGGAAGACCTGCCCAACTTGGCCACAGGCTCTGGCCACCGGGTGGTCCCCTTATAGCCCCACCAGGAGGGATCCCCTTCCCCAAGCCCCCTGGCAGCCCCTGCAATCTCCGCGCCCTGCCCCCACACCCATCTGCCTGAGACCCCAGTCACTTCCTGAGACTTAGAGACCGGCCCCCAGCTCCCATCCTGCCCCCGACTTCCCTTCTGGACCAGAGAGCTGGACAAGAGAACTCCCTTTTGGACAAGAGAGAGAGACTTCCTGAATCTGTCAGCTCTTTCTGAAACAAGTACACTGATAAGACCAAGAAGGAACCACAAGGAGATGGGCAGACATCAAGGCAGAAGTACATACAACAAAATGAAGAGCAATACAGCGTCACCAGAACCTAGCCCGCCTCCAACATCTAGACCTGAACACCAAAAATTGGAAGAAGCAGAAGAAAGTAGCCTTATGAGTAACTTCATGAAGAAGGTAGAGGCTTGTGTAGAGGAAAAGACAAGAAAATTGGAAGAACGCTGTAAACAACTAGAGGAAAAGGCAAACAAATTAGAAGAAAACAATAAAGCCCTCCAAGAAAACAATAAAGTCCTGGAAGAAAACAATAAAGTCTTACAAGAAAACAATAATGCACTGAGAGAAAATCATGAAAAAGTAATGAAACAAACAAAGGGAACAGTCCAAGAACTGAAAAGGGAAATTGAAAAAATAAAGAAGACACAAACAGAGGGAATGCTGGAAATAGAAAACCTGAGTAAAAGATCGGGAACTTGAGATGCAAGTATAACCAACAGAATGCAAGAGATGGAAGAGAGGATTTCTGGCATTGAAGACACAATAGAAGAAATAGTTTCATCAGTCGAAGGAAACACTAAAGCCAACAAAGTCATGAACCAAAATGTCCAGGAAATTTGGGACACCATGAAAAGACCAAACCTACGAATTATAGGGATAGAAGAAGGTGAAGAATACCAACTCAAAGGCACAGAAAATATATTCAACAAAATTATAGAAGAAAACTTTCCCAACTTAAAGAAGGAAATGCCTATGAAGATACAAGAAGCCTATAGAACACCAAACAAACTAGACCCCAAAAAAAGTCCCCTCGACACATAATAATTAAACAACTAAATGTACAGAATAAAGAAAGAATATTAAGAGCAGCCAAGGAAAAAGGCCAAGTGACCTATAAAGGTAAACCCATCAGAATAACACCCGATTTCTCAATGGAGACTTTGAAAGCCAGAAGGACCTGGACAGATGTAATGCAGACACTAAGAGACCATGGATGTCAGCCCAGACTAATATACCCAGCAAATTTTTCAATCATCATAGATGGAAGGAACAAGACATTCGAAGACAAAGCCAGATTTAAACAATACCTATCCACAAACCCAGCCCTACAGAAAGCACTAGAAGGAAAATTCCAACCGAGGGAAGTCAGATACACACTCGAAAACACAGGCAATAGATAAAGCCACAACAGTAAACCCCAAAGAAGAGAAGTACACACACACTACCACCAAAAATAACAGGGATGAAGAATCACTGGTCATTAATATCCCTTAATATCAACGGACTTAATTCACCTATAAAAAGACATAGACTTACAGAATGGACACGAAAGCAGGACCCATCTTTCTGCTGCATACAAGAAACACATCTCAAATTCAAAGACAGACACTACCTAAGAATAAAAGGCTGGGAAAAGACTTTCCAATCAAATGGTCTTAAGAAACAAGCAGGGGTAGCCATCCTGATATCCAACAAAATAGACTTCAAACTAAAATCAATCAAAAGAGATCAAGAAGGACATTACATCCTCATCACAGGAAAGATCCACCAAGATGAAGTTTCAATTCTGAACATTTATGCCCCAAACACAAGGGCACCCACATATGTAAAAGAAACATTACTAAAGCTTAAACCACATATAAAACCCCACACATTAATAGTGGGAGATCTCAACACCCCACTTTCACCACTGGACAGATCTCCCAAATCGAAACTTAACAGAGAAATAAAGGACTTAACTGATGTCATGACCCAATTGGACCTAATAGATATCTACAGAACATTCCATCCTAACAAGAAAGAATATACCTTCTTCTCAGCACCCCATGGAACTTTCTCTAAAATCGACCACATACTTGGCCACAAAGCAAATCTCAACAGATACAAAACAATCAGAATAACCTCCTGTGTTCTATCAGACCACCATGGTTTAAAGTTAGATTTCAACAACAACAAAAACTACAGAAAACCTACAATCTCATGGAAACTGAATAATGCTCAACTGAATCACCAATGGGTTAAGGAAGAAATAAAGAAAGAAATTAAAGACTTCCTAGAGATCAATGAAAATGAAGACACCACATACCCAAACTTATGGGACACTATGAAAGCAGTGTTAAGAGGGAAATTCATAGCACTAAATGCCCACATAAAGAAGTTGGAGAAATCCCACACTAGTGACTTAACAGCACATCTGAAAGCTCTAGAACAAGAAGAAGCAAAGTCTCCCAGGAAGAATAGATGCCAGGAAATTATCAAAGTGAGAGGTGAAATTAATAAATTAGAAACTAAGAGAATAATGCAAAAAATTAATGAAACAAAGAGTTGGTTCTTTGAGAAAATCAACAAGATAGACAAGCCCTTATCCAAACTAACCAAAAGACACAGAGAGAGAATCCAAATCAACAAAATCAGAAATGAAAAGGAGGACATAACAACAGACATTGAGGAAATCCAGAGAATTATAAGGTCATATTTCAAAAACCTCTACTCCACAAAACTGGAAAACCTAAAAGAAATGGACATTTTTCTGGATAGGTACCACATACCTAAGTTAAATCATGACCAGATAAACTATTTAAATAGTCCAATAACCCCTAAGGAAATAGAAACAGTCATTAAAAGTCTCCCAACCAAAAAAGCCCAGGACCAGATGGTTTCAATGCAGAATTCTACCAGATCTTCAAAGAAGAGTTAATACCAATACTCTCTAAATTGTTCCACATTATCAGAAACAGAAGGAATATTACCAAACTCCTTCTATGAGGCTACAATTACCCTGATTCCTAAACCAAACAAGGATGCAACAAAGAAAGAGAACTACAGACCGATCTCCCTCATGAACATTGATGCAAAAATACTCAATAAAATACTGGCAAACAGACTCCAAGAACACATCAGAACAATTATCCACCATGATCAAGTAGGCTTCATCCCAGGGATGCAAGGGTGGTTCAACATATGAAAGTCCATCAATGTAATACACCACATAAACAAACTCAAAGAAAAAACCACATGATCATCTCACTAGATGCAGAAAAGGCATTTGACAAAATCCAACACCCCTTCATGATAAAAGTCTTGGAGCGATCAGGAATACAGGGAACATACCTAAACATAATAAAGGCAATATATAGCAAACCAACAGCCAACATCAAATTAAATGGAGAGAAACTCAAAGCAATTCCACTAAAATCAGGAACGAGGCAAGGCTGTCCACTCTCCCCATACTTATTCAATATAGTACTTGAAGTTCTAGCCAGAGCAATAAGACAACATAAGGAGATTAAGGGGATTCAAATTGGAAAGGAAGAAGTCAAGCTTTCCCTATTTGCAGATGACATGATAGTATACTTGAGTGACCCCAAAGATTCCACCCAGGAATTGATAAAGCTTATAAACACCTTCAGCAACATAGCAGGATACAAGATCAACTCAAAAAAATCAGTAGCCCTCCTATATACAATGGACAAAGAAGCTGAGAAGGCAATTAGAGATACATCACCCTTTACAATAGCCAAAAATGACATAAAATACCTTGGGGTAACACTAACCAAGCAAGTGAAGGACCTATATGACAAGAACTTTAAGTCCCTGAAAAAAGAAATTGAAGAAGATGTCAGAAAATGGAAAGATCTCCCATGCTCATGGATAGGCAGGGTTAACATAGTAAAAATGGCAATCTTACCAAAAGCATTCTACAGATTCAATGCAATCCCCATCAAAATACCAACACAATTCTTCACAGACCTGGAAAGAATAATACTCAACTTCATATGGAAAAACAAAAAAACCCAGGATAGCTAAAAGAAACCTGTACAATAAAACAACTTCTGGAGGCATCACAATCCCTGACTTCAAGCTCTACTATAGAGCTACAGTAATAAAAACAGCTTGGTATTGGCATAAAAACCGACATGTGGACCAATGGAATCGAATTGAAGACCCTGACATTAACCCACACACCTATGGACATATAATTTTTGACAAAGAAGCCAAAAGTGTACAATGGAAAAAAGAAAGCATCTTCAACAAATGGTGCTGGCATAACTGGATATCAACTTGTAGAAGGCTGCAAATAGATCCATATCTGTCACCGTGCACAAAACTTAAGTCCAAGTGGATCAAAGACCTCAACATAAATCCAGCTACTCTGAACCTGCTAGAAGAGAAAGTAGGAAATAGTCTTGAACGCATTGGCATAGGAGATCACTTCCTAAATATAACACCAGTAGCGCAGACACTGAGACAAACAATCAATCAATGGGACCTCTTGAAACTGAGAAGCTTTTGTAGAGCAAAGGATATGGTCAACAAGGCAAAGCGACAGCCTACAGAATGGGAAAAGATCTTCACCAACCCCACATGTGACAGAGGACTGATATCCAGAATATATAAGGAACTCAAGAAATTAGACATCAAAACGACCAACAGTCCAATTGAGAAATGGGCTTTAGAATTAAACAGAAAATTCTCAACAGAGGAAACCCAAATGGCTGAAAGACATTTAAGGAATTGCTCAACATCCCTAATCATCAGGGAAATGCAAATCAAAACAACTCTGAGATACCACCTTACGCCTGTCAGAGTGGCTAAGATCAAAAACACTGAAGACACTTTATGCTGGAGAGGATGTGGAACTAGGGGAACTCTCCTCCACTGCTGGTGGGAATGCAAGCTTGTACAACCACTTTGGAAATCAATATGGCGCTTTCTTAGAAAATTGGGAATCAATCTCCCCAAGATCCAGCTATACCACTCCTGGGCATATACCCAAGAAATGCTCAATCATACCACAAGAGCACTTGCTCAGCTATGTTCATATCAGCATTGTTTGTAATAGCCAAAACCTGGAAACAACCTAGATGCCCTTCAACTGAAGAATGGATAAATAAATTGTGGCACATATACACAATGGAATACTACTCAGCAGAGAAAAACAATGACATCATGAAGTTTGCAGGCAAATGGATGGATCTAGAAAAAATCATCCTGAGTGAGGTAACCCAGACTCAGAAAGACAAATATGGTATGTACTCACTCATAGGAAGATGCTAGATGTGGAACAAGGATGACTAAACTGCTACTCACATCACCAGTGAGGCTACCTGGAAAACGGGACCCCAAAAAAGACACGGAGAAATGGATGAGATCTACATGAACAGCCTGGTCATGAGTGGGAACAATGAAGGCGACGGTCGAGGGAAAGAGAGTGGGAGATCCTAGCTGGATCAAGAAAAGAGAGGGAGAACAAGGAATAGGAGACCATGGTAAATGAAGACCACATGAGAAGGGGAGGAAGCGGAGAGCTAAGGAGGCCCACGGAGATCCACAAAGATACCCCCGCAAAAGACTGCTGGCAACGGTCGAGAGACGGCAGGAACTGACCTACTCTGGTGATGGGATGGCCAGACACCCTGATAGTTGTGCCATAAACCCCATCCAAGGACTGAGGAATCTGGATGCAGACATCCATGGCTGGGCCCCTGGTGGAGCACTGGGAGTCTAATTAGTGAGAAAGAAAAGGGTTTATATGAGCGAGAATTGTTGAAGCCAAGGTTGGATAAAGCACCGGGACAAATAACCAAATGAATGGAAGCACAGGATCTATGAACCAAAGGCTGAGGGGCCCCCAACTGGATAAGGCCCCCTGAATGGGTGAGACAGTCATTTGGCTTGATCTGTTTGGAGGCAGCTGTGCATTGGTGCCAGGTCCTGGGCTCGTTGCATGAGTTGGCTGTTTGAATCCTGGGACTTATGCAGGGACACTTGCTCAGTCTGGGAGGGGGGGAATGGACCTGCCTGGACTGAGTCTACCAGGTCGATCCTGGTCCTCAGGGGAGACCTTGATCTGGAGGAGGTGGGAATGGGGGGTGGGCTGGGGGGAGGGGGGCTAGAGGGAGAGAACAGGGGAATCTCTGGCTATTATGTTGAACTGAATGGTGGTGTAAAATAAAAAAAAAGAAAAAAAATACCCAAAAAAGCAAAAATATCTCATCATACTCTAAAAGACATGCTTTAAAAAAGAGGGGGAATAGGAGGACTCCCAGAGATAGATTTTTATCATGGTTTGCTAACTTTAAATTTTTAAATGCTAATGAAGCAGGACAACAGCTGCTGAAAGTCATTGGACTGTGGGAAAAACTCTTGAATTAGGTTATCATGTGTATTACAAGGATATTTCAATCAGAATGGAAACTAGAGAAGGTGTTATGTTGGGGTTGAGGTTATGCTTATGTTTCTGAAGGAGACCAGAAGTTGTGGACATCATTAAAGTTAATAAATTTTGACATGAGCATGAGAAGTCTCCTGGCTGTCTTGGCTGCTGACATGGATTGCACAACTCTGGAAAGAAAGAGATACAGGAGGCCCTTGCAACAAAGAGCTTATCCTTCTACATAGGGATGGCTTAAGAAATTGACTGAAGAAGCAGAAACAATAGTTCAGCTGGCTAGGGAGCCTTTGAATTCTACAACATTGTTCCATGCTATGCTGTCTGTGGAAACTATATATGTAATGGGGACCAATCATACTGGGCTTATATTCCTAATCCTCCCATTAATAAAGGGATCAGTTGGGGAGTTATAGATATTCCTGTAGTGGTCAATGAATCCTCTTGGCTACTTGGTCCTTATGACTAGTGAGGACCTGGTGGGCCTGAGGAAGAGGGTAAGGAAACTACAAACCATACTGTGGAAAATCAAGGAATTCCAATTTTTATGGGTGATGTAACTCACTGTCAAAATATAACTTTTCAAATTTGGTTATCTATAGTTCATACTACTCAGGAAGTTCAAAATAAAATTTTTATGTTTCTTGCATTTGGGTTTAGAGGACAGGAGATTAATTCTACTAATTCCATAAATCTTCCATTTTGTGAGATGTGGATTAGCAACAAGGCATCTGACTGGATACATTGTCAACAATATACAAGTGAAAATCATCAGGTGCATATTAATATCTCCCAAGGAAAAGTCACTGATCAAAGCCCTTATGGCTTCCTATAAAGAAAGTATTCGCACTCAGAATTGAGATGGCAAAAGAATGGTTTGAATGAAATTAGAGAAATTAGTTGTGATCCTATGCAATGGAATGGTGTTGGGATGTCAGTTCCTATGTGGCAATTTGCAAATTCAGTTCGGACTATTTTGAAGAAATGAGCAAGTGCCTTACATTCTCTTAAACTATGGAAAGAAAGGTTAAACAGTAATGTAAAGTATATATTGATGGCATATATACTTTGTCCTTTAGATGAAACCAAAGTCACCACTTTGTAGCATGTGTACTGAAAGGGCCTAAACAATGGCACCCTAATCACTATAACATCACTTGGAACACTGTACTCTTCATACTTGTATTAATGCTAGTATGTCATTAGATGTCACCTCTGAATGTTTATATATTCTTGCAGCAAGGCCAACAGTTTGGATGCCAGTGAAGTTTTTGAGGCCATGACATGCTAACCTGTCATGATTCTAGTCCAGAAACTCTCTGAGAGAATATTAAGAACTCATTGGATGATTGAATAATTGTTGCTGTGGTTATTGGAATTATTGCATTAACTGACTGTGTCAGCTGGTCTGGCCCTTCATAAAGAAATTTAGACTGCTGAATTTATTAAAGACTGGCATAAACATGTGCAGAACTTTGGGCTCAGCAAAATAGAATAGACAGTTAGGTAGTCAATGAAATAGCTGATCTGAGACAAGTTGTAATCCTAATGGGAGATCAGTTAGAGACACTGGGGGAACATATTAAATTAAATTGTGATTAGAATGTGACATCTCATTGCATTACATCTTTAAGGTTACTGAAAGCAAGTATGATTAGAAAGGGTTAAAATGCATTTGTTGGATCATGCTAATTCTTCTGAAATGATTGATGATTTACAACAAGAAAGGAAGGAAACTTTTTCAGTTGATTATCTGATGTGTCCAGAATGGAAGTCATGGAAAGCATTGCAGATCCCTTAGCTTCATTCAATCCTGTGCTTCATTTTAATAGAATTCTTATCCTAACATTTGTTTTACTTGTTTTCAATGTAATAATTTTACTGGATGGAAAATGTATTCTGGCTTATCTACCTAAGACTGTGAGACAATATGATACATAAAGGGGTATCTTCACTGTGTGGCTGCATAATCTTGAAGGTAATTAAAACAACTTAAACAAAAGGAAATGTAGTGGGAATCTAATAGAGTCATTGTATCCTGAATAAACATTATAATGAAAAATTTGTTTCTCAGTGTCTCTAGGGTAATAGCAGAATGTATTAGTTGGTTGTTGAAGGTACCTAGACCTTGAGGAAATCATAGTAGAGAACAGTGACTGTTTTCTGTGATTTATAGAGTTGTTTTTCTGAAGGAGTTTTCCATCTGTTGTATGACTTTAGTCATTGGACTGTCCAGTCATGCTTGGAGATCTTGAATGATTGGATACTGCAAACAGTGTACAATAAGGAGTGAGGTTGCAGGGGTGTGATGACTTCCTTCAGAGAACATGTAGAATAGATCAAATGCACTCTGGTATGAGGAACTTGTACCCAAACACAACTTTCCTATACTCTCAGTAAATACGCATCTGAACATAGGTTCAAGGTTCAGTTCACAGAAACTGTTCCTCCCTGCTGCAGAGAGCCTAAAATGAAATTTTGGAGTAATTCTCATTATTTAAGTGTCCTGAGCAACATGAATTACCCAACAACAGTTCCAAATGATATCATAATTAGAAACAAAAAATGGAATTTTTAAGTCTAGATGTGAATATGTGAGAGTTGTTTATATCATTTTCTGATATTTGCATGTTTTAAATATTGTGAGGGGCAGGAGAAATGGCACCATAGTTAATAACACATCTTGTTCCTGCAGAAGACTTGAGTTTGGTTCCTAGAACCCACTTGGATGACTCACAACAGCTGTAACTCCAGTTTCAGGGGAATCCAAGGCCTCTGGCTTCCATGACCATTAGCACTCATGTACAGAAGCACACACATGCACATACACATAGTAATAGAAATAGATGTTTAATAATAAAATATTGGAACTGGAGAGATGGCTCAGTGGTTAAGAGTACTGGCTGCTCTTCCAGAGGACCTGGGATCAGTTCCCAGCACCCACATGGCAGCTCACAACTGTCTGTAACTCCAGTTCCAGGACTTCTGACATCCTCAGGAAGACATACATGCAGGCAAAACACCAAAGAATGTAAAATATAAAGAATTTAAATGTAAATAATAAAATATTATTGTAAATATTAATAATTAAACCATTCAAATATTAGTATCAATATTAAATAATTTTAAAGTAAAAAATCCTTTAAAAATTAAAAAAATTAAATTAAAAAATTTATCTGAAAAATAATAAAATACCTCATTCTCTGGGCCTGGGCTACAGCTTGGTGGTAGAATGACTGCCTAGAGTGCACCAGGCTTTGGCTTTGATACAATGAAAACACAGAATTTCAATGAGGCACCATTACCAACTTCCCCTAGACTCAGAAAGTGTGGCAGGCAGGGCAGAAAGAACATGAGAGCCAGGCAGGGAGAGGAGAGCTGCAAAGTGCTGTCTTCCCTGGTCTGGAGCTCACTGCAGCTGGGATGACCTCCACAGGCCCTGTGGGTGATTTGACTGTCAACACTGCAGCAGGAAGCTCAGGGGCCTGAGCCTGCCTGAGGATTTACACACAGCTAACCCTGGAATGGGCAAGCAAAATGGCCCCATGAACACCAGATCAGCCCTGGGATCTACACGGTGAAATGGAGAACTGACTGCCACATGTTGTCCTCTGACATTTACATGTGCACCAGGGAACACATCCCCTCTCTGATAAATAAACAAGTATAACAAAAAAGGAAAAAGGAAACAGTTGATGGGGGAGGGCAAGAAGTCTATGTCAGTGGTGAACCACTGGTAAGTTGCTCACACTCCTGTAAATAACCTCTTGCTCTCTCATGCTTCTGTAAATAAGTCCAATTAAATTCATTGATACAGACACAGACACACAAAACTAATGAAAAATATAAGCAAAATGTTTCATATAAAAATGATATTAGTGCCAGGCATGGTGGTACACACTTTTCATCCAGCACTTGGAAAGCAGAAACAATCATATCTTTGAGTTCAAGGCAAGACTGGTCTACAATTTCAGTACCTGGACAGTTAGGACTACTTAAAGAGATACTGTTCCAAACAAACAAACTCACAAACAAACAAACAACAATAAGTGGATAAACAAACAATTAAATAAATATTAGTCAGTGAAAAGTTGAGGAAACTCTATCAAGTGTTGACAAGCAATAATATTTCCAGGAGACATTCACACAAGGCCATTGGACAGACAACAAAGCTTGCTGCAGGCATTGAACGACATGGTCTTTTTGGCTACGTCAACTCAGCAGACCCTGTGTTCAGGCCTGTGGTCCCTAAGGATGGAGGAGAAGAGATGAAGAGGCAGGAAGAGCCAGAGCCTCCTCCCACTTGTTTGTGTCTCCTAGCAATGATGACACCCACTCCAAAGCTCTACCCAAACTCCAGTGTCAATGACAGGGAACAGTTCCTAATGCCGACTCAGCTGCTTTACAGGACCATTAAGGATGTAGATCCAAGGAAGAACACCTTGGTTATTAAATACATTGGATCTCCACAGTCTTTTCAATTAGACAGGACACAATGATATACTCTTATATCAAAAGTGTTACCTGGAGTATGGGTGGCTCACACCTTTAATTCCAGAACTCAGGAGATAGAGGCAGGTGGATCTCTGTGAGTTCGAGGTCAGTTTGGTCTACAGAGTAAGTTCCAGGACAATCATAGTTGTTATACAGAGAAACCATGTCTCAAAACCAAACCAAAGCAACAAAACACAAGGCCCAGAGTCCATGGAACACCAGAGCTGATAAAAAAGCCACAGTGTTCAATGTTCTGAAGATAATTAGACCTGGGAGCCATGGCACTTACTGACACATGGCATCACCCTTACAACAGAGAGGTGCATGACTACAGTCCTGGGCTGGCATTGTCCTTGCACATGTAGAGTACATCTTCCTAAAAAGATCAGCTCCACAGATCTTTCCAGAATACTCACCCCCATATTTTTCCATACTTTTTATAGCACTCAATGTCAAATTTCCACATACCCTGGAAAGAGAAATAGCATGAAATTTATAATTGCCCTGTATGTATCAACCCTTCTGTATCCAAGGAACCAAACCCTAAAATCCCATGAAGGTAGGTTTATTACTTCTGACAGAGAAAAGTTCTTCAGTAACATTTAGTTGAACTAGCAAGATGGCTCATTGGGAAAAGGGAGAGTGATAGGGTAGGACATTTGATACCTTCCTGTGGCCTCTGCCTTCAACCTCATAGACAAGTACATATACATATCACCAGATAAAAATGCATACAACAATAATAATAGTTTTAAAGAATGTGCAAAATAAGCATAGAACCTTTAGGAAGAAAAACCTGAGCAGACATTTCAGTGTTAGAGCACTTGCCTGGCAGGTAGAAGGCCCTGGATTCCATTCTTAGTACCACAAAAACAAAAGAGAATAGAAAATGTGTCATTAGACCTGGAGATGTGGCTCAGCATTTAAGAACACTTGCTGATCTCAAGGATCCAAGTTCCAACACCTCACATTCATCTGTAACTCTGGCAGGGAATCCAGTGCCCTCTTCTGGCCTATGTAGGTACTCCACCCATGTGCACAATTCCATGAGTATATGCATGAAATCTTTCTAAAAGAATCAAGTGTTAACCAGGACCTCCATTTCTAAAGGAAGAGAGTGAAGCAAAATACTCTAATTCTCAAGAACCCAGACATGCCATGAAGGGTGAATGTTGGGAATAGAGCCATGGAAATAATCTCAGGGGTTCAGTGATTATGCAGAGAACTCAAGTATATGAAAAGCCCCCCAAAAGTATCTATGTGGGTCTGTAGTATGCTGATGCTTTAGAAATATTCAGAAAAAGAAAAAATGTTGCTCATGAGCCTGGGTACAAAGAGGAGAATTTTAATTTAATGCATACAGGTTGATATCATTGAAGCTGGAAACCCCTTCAAGATTTTCTTCAAATAAGTACAGCAGTGCCTTTCCAGAATCTGTACTGGGTAAGAAACAAAATTCTTTTTGCTCACAAAGTTTGAGCATCATGTCCTGAATATCAAGATGAAATGGACTGGAGATCTGGGCATTTCACCCAAGGCAAACTTGATGTTGAATAAACTGACATTAGGGCCAGTGAGATGGCTGCGGATGAAAAGACACTTGCCACCAACCCTGATAACCCGAGTTTCATCCCTAGGACTCATATGGTGGAAAGAAACACTAAGAAGTTGTCCTTTGACCTACGTATGCATGCCAAGGTACACACACACACACACACACACACACACACACACACACACACACACAGCTAAAATTATGAAATATGGGGGACAGTTGACAGTGGAAGCTGTGGAGATGGTTTAGTGGGAAAAATCACACCCTAAAAAGCAGAATTTAAATCCCCAGTATCTGTGAAAATGCCAGGCAGTGTTTAAAGCCCTCCAGTAGTCCCCACTTGCCAGAAGCAGAGACATGAGCTCCCTGGAGCAAGCTGGCTAGCAAAACCAGTCAAGTCAGAGAAAGCTGGGTTCAAGTGAGAGACTGCCTCCAAGTATCAAGTGAAGAGTAATCAAGAAGACACCCAATATCAACCTCTGGTCTCTCCGTGCACACACAAATCCATGAATATGCACCTGCACACATATGGGCACTCACACACATGCAAATACATGCATACACACTATAAACACACACACACACACACACACACATTTGATAGTTTTAAGTTGCAAATAAAGCCCCAAGGAACCACTAGACAATTTCTAATATCATGAATATTAGATTTTAGATAACACACAGTATGAGGGCCTGAAGTCTCAGAGTTTTCTCCCAAAGAGCATTTAATAGAACTAAACCATTATTGGCCATCAAGGGAAGCCATATGGAGAGTTCAATCAACACTCACCTTGTAGTAATTCAGCAGAGTTCCTACAAATGGCAGAGGTTTGGGCCCAGGAATTCCCTGTTTCTTAAAGATGTCATGTTTATGGGTCCCATATCTGTAAAGTGAAACAGAAAGCCTTGTGACCACACACAGAGGAGAGGAGATAAATGTGACCAAAACCCCCAAATGAAGCAAAACAATGACTTGGCTGCCCCTCCAGTTCCCATAGAGCTTAGGGAAAGGCTGGAGGGTTCAGTGTGCATGGCAACCTGCTGTTCATACCCATTTTTCCTGAGTTCTGGTGGAACTAGGGGTAACCTGAAAGTCAATCAGGTCATAGCCAGAGTAAATCTTATCAGAAAAACTCCTCACCTCAGCAAGAGGAAATTTAAAGTGTGTGTGTGTGTGTGTGTGTGTGTGTGTGTGTGTGTGTGTGTGTATGTGTGTGTGTGTATGCCAAGCAGATCAGAATAACATCAATATGAATATTAAGAGGTAGTATACCTGGGCTATAGTTCAGTAGTAGAGTGCTTGACTAACACATACAGACTCTGCTTTGATCCCCCACTATGACGAAAAAATGCAAAATGAACTCAGGCCTTCAAGATGACTTCATAGGGAAAGGCACTGGCTGCCAATGTGGATGATCTGAGTTTGACCCCAGGAGAACACAATAGGAGAGAACTGACCCCCAAAGTTATCTTCTGATACTCACGTAGACACACGAACACACACGAACACACATACTGTCTCATGTGCTGCCCCTAGGCCCAATAAATAAAACATGTAATTTAAAATGTTTTTACAAGTGTTAATTTCAATTCTGCTCTCTTTCTGAAGTTTTTATTCTAGTGCCTGTGGAGAGCATCAGATTCCCTGCAGCTGTAATTACAGACGATTGTGACCCACATGTGGATCCAGGTTTCAAACTGTGGTCTTCTACAAGAGTAGTCAGTGCTCTTAACCACTGAGTCATCTCTCCAGCTCCTGCTTCTGATACCACTTTTGACCTTGCAGACAGAATATAGGTGTGAGTATTACCCAATCCTGAGGACACGGTGGGAGAGGATCTTTGGTGGTTACTCACCGGTATAAAAGCACCAGACTGATTGCCAGGAGGACCCAGGTTTCCAGGGAGAGAACTGAAGTCAGGTCCATCCTGGCTTGTCTGTCAGCAGTGTACCCCCCTGTGTTCTCCCTCCAGCTGTGTGTGCTACCCTCTGCAGGGCTTCCCTTCTGCCCAATGGTGCTGAAGTGTGCGCAGCCTGCGGTGTTTATACCCTGGGAAGATGGTGGGGCCAAGGCTCCAGCCACCTGGACTTTGGTATCCTCTCCTTTTTGGCAGATCATAAAGTTTGAGCACAGCCCATTTTGATATCTTTTGAGCTAACATTCTGTGCAGAATCAATAAACAATGTAGTCATTTCAGGAAGATTACAGGTTCTTCTTTTTTTTTCTGTTATTGGCTCACTTCTTCTTTTTTTATTTATTTTGTTCTATTCATTCACAGTTAATACAGAAAATACTTGGAAACATTTCCATACAATGTTTGACACAGAAATCATCAAATAGACGTATACAATATTGACAGGAGGCAGTACATTTATAAATTATAACCCCAAATGTATTTATAAATTAGAAATGGAAAGATCTACAAATGAAATTATGAAGGTTCACCAAAGTCATTTAATCTGTCAGTTTCTCATTCATTTTTATGTCTTAATTATATTCTATTGTATGAATAAGCCACATTTTATTTCTCTCTAGTATTTGATAGCTATTTGAGTTGTTTTAACTTTTTTACTATTAGCAACACACTGCTGTAAACCTTCATGTACATGTTTCATAGGTGCACATTTTCAGTAGTTTGAGGATATATTCCTAAGGGTAGAATTGTTGAGTAACAGAGTAACAATGTTTTGCATTTTGACCAACCACCAAACTGTTTTGCCAAAGTGGCACACCATTTTACAATCTCACCAAATCCTTGTTTTTAAGGCTCTGATTTTTGTATAAAAGCATTCAATCATTCTGTCAGACCAAACCAGGAAAAGTAAGCTATAGTTCAGAGCTGTTCTATTCTATTTACTATGCAAAGCCATTCTTGGCGTTTGCAACTCTCAGCCCTTTTGAGTATTCTCGCAGTGTTCACCTTTTCCTCCACCACTTTTTTTCTGGTTTATTTCTATCTATTACAAATGTATAAAAAATCCTCCATCAACGCTGCTGATAGCAGCAGAACCTTGAGAAATATACCTTTGGTTTGCCTCAGAAAAGGAACACATATTGCACTGTAAAGTTTATAAAATTGGCGCAAAACATTGTGATAATGTTAAAATACCAGTTTTAAGAGTTCAGTGACTAATGTGGAGCCGATGGGATACATGCAGAACTGTGAAAGTGATCTCACTTAGCCAGCTGTACATGTAGACTGTAAATCTACATTCAGATCATTTCTGAACTAAGACTATCATCTCAGTTTATCTGTTGAGGTCAACCAGGAAACCCTAGAATATACCTTGATTTTTGCAAAAAACAAAATTGGGGAGGGGTTTCTTCAGCATTTCAGTCCACGAGTAACAGTATCCTAACAGGCAAAGTGTTCTCTCACTGTCAACATAGAATGAACTGCTGCTGGAGGGCTTTAATTTGCATTAGCACTTACATGCATAGTATCCAAGTTGTTGACTTTATGACTTTAAAAAGTAACTCTAAAAAAGTAAAATGGCCCTTCTTGGAAGACTAAAGGAAGACATCCAGCCACAGTTGTAAAAAGTCTCATCAAAACAATATACCCTTTTATGAATTACGTCTCAATTAAAAAAAAAAGTAGCCCCAAATAAGAAGCAGCTCTGAAAAAGAAAATATAACTTAAGATATTTGAAAAAAACAAGGTGAATACAGGTTCAAAAATAATTAAGATACATTTTCTTAAGGCTACCTAGAATTAGGCTTTAAAGAATTCTACCATTTCAAGTTTACCACTAGTTACTAGATACCTATTTACAAACAAGATGTTCACCTTTTTTGTTTCTTTATCAAGAGAAAAATCTACCTTCAGACTCTGAGGGTGGTGATGGGGAGGGACTAGAAAACAAGATTCAAACAATTCCATGCAAATATCACATTTTTCAAATGGAAGAACTCCAAACTGCACTAGAAGTTCCAATCACTAAGACACTTTCCATTGAAATGATTTAAGTACAACTACATGGCACCAAGGTTTAGGCCTAATATAGGCCTGACAACCAAGTCCTTGTTTTCTGGAAGAAAGGCCTCAAAAGTCCCACTCAATTCCACATAACAATACTTCAAAGATCAATTAGGTTTTCCTTTCCTTAATATTTTTGTTTTTGACTTCTAATCTTAAAGACTAGATTAAAACTTAGCTCATTTCCCAGAAGGCATTGCCTCCCTTTGCTCTATGAAAGAGTCCACCAAGACCTCTTCCTCAAAACCATCTAGCCCCCAGCCTCCAGCCTGTGCTTGTGATGCATCTTTCTCAACATCCTGAAAAGGTAATGTAGGTAAAATATGCTCATAAACATTAAAACTAGTTGTTAGAAAGACGTAACTAGCTTTATAATTTAAGTTTTAAAACATAAACACTTGCAGCTTAATCTGCACTGACAATGATTGTCAAAGCCTAGAATTCAACATTTACAAATTCTCATTCACACACACAAAACACACTATTATCACACAACTTGTGTCTTGAGAGAATCTTCTGCTTTTTAAATCTTTGGCCTCCCAGTCAATCCCAAGTTCAACCAAATTTTCCGAGTTCTGGTAGTTACCTGGACCACTGAGGCATTGCCACAAGACTTCTTCTCTTTTGAAACATCCTTTTTCTCTAGATATTAGGATAGCTACACCAGCTTGTTTCTTCTGTAGTGTATGTTGGTGTGGGATTATCTATTGCTTGATTTTTCATGGATGTGTTTAGCCTCTTTGGGTTGAATTTTCCCTTCTAGTGCTTTCTGTAGGGCTGGGTTTTTAGACAGGTATTGATTAAATCTGGTTTTATCCTGGAATATTTTGTTTACTCCGCTATGGTGATTAAGAGTTTTGCTGAGTATAATAGTCTGGGTTGGCATCTGTGATCTCTTAGTGTCTGCATGAGATTTGTCCATGATCTTCTAGCTTTCATAGTCTCTATTGAGTAGTCTGGTGTTATTCTGATGGGTTTACCTTTATATGTTACTTGGTCTTTTTCCTTTGCGGCTCTTAATATTTTTTCTTTGTTCTGTGTGTTTAGTGTTTTGATTATTATGTGGCGAAGGAACTTTTTTTTGGATCCAGTCTATTCGGTGTTCTGTAAGCTTCTTGTATCTTCATAGGTATTTCTTTCTTTAGGTTAGGAAAGTTTTCTTCTATGATTTTGTTGAATATATTTTCTGTGCCTTTGAGTTGGTATTCTTCTCCTTCCTCTATCCCTATTATTCTTAGGTTTGGTCTTTTCATGGTGTCCCAAATTTCCTGGATGTTTTGTGTTACGACTTTTTTGTCTTTAGTGTTTTCTTTGACTGACGAATCTATTTTCTCTATCGTGTCTTCAGTGTCAGAGATTCTCTGTTCCATCTCTTGCAATCGGTTGGTTATGCTTGTTTCTGTAGTTCCTGTTCGTTTTGTCAGGATTTCTATTTCCAGCATTCCCTCAGCATGTGTTTTCTTTATTGTCTCAAATTCATTTTTCAGATCTTGGAATGTTTCTTTCATCTGTTTAATTGCTTTTTCTTGGCTTGATTTGATTTCTTCCCATTTTTTGTTCGTTTTTCTTCCATTTCTTTAAGGGAGTTTTTTATTTCCTCTTTAATGGAGTTTTTCATTTCCTCTTAAAGGAAGTTTTTATTTCCTCTTTAAGAGAGTTTTTCATTTCCTCTTTAAGGAAAGTTTTTATTTCCTCTTTAAGGTAGTTTTTCATTTCCTCTTTAAGGAAAGTTTTTATTTCTTCATTGAGGAATGTTTTAATTCTTCTTTAAGGGCCTCTATCATCTTCTTAAAGTCATTCTTAGGGTTGATCTCTTCTGTTTCTTCTGTCATGGTATGTTTAGGTCTTGCAGGTGTAGAATCACTAGGTTCTGATGTTGCCATATAGGTCTTTATGTTGTTGCCTGTATTTTTGCACTGGCGTCTACTCATCTTTTCCTCTGTGCGGTGCAGGTGGTGTCTGTGTCTGAGAGTGCATCTCTTGTTCTAATTTTTAGTCTTGGTTTAGTAGGGGTTCTTGGTTAAATTGGTGCTATTGGGCTGTTTCTTCAGGGACAGCTGATTTCAGTCAGTGAATTATATACTTATGATTCTAGTGATCTGGTTTAGTGGCTGGGTAGTGCCTTCTTCTGTGTTCCCAGGTCACATTTTGTTCATTTGTCAACTCCTCAGCTGATCTTGTTTCTTCAGACTTCAAACTGTAGGCATCTGAATCCTCTCCCAGATGGGTTTCAGCTGAGCAGGGTAGTCTCACCAACACCTCCAAGTTGTTGGGTTTCACAGGATCAGCAGTTGGGTCCTGGGTTGTCCCCACACAGAGTGCCCAGAGTCACCCTGGTTCTGACCCACGGAGATAGCCTCGTCCCCAGGTGTTGGGGCTAGGGGCATCCCCGTTCCTAGCTGCATCCACCCCTCTCTGTCCCCGGGCCTGTCCACCCCTGTGGCCCGCCACCACAGGTTCACCTGCGTCCACTTTTCTCTGCCGCTGGGCCTGTATGTCCCTGTCAGATGCCGCTGGGTCTGTCCACCTCTGTGGGCTGCCAAAGGGCCTGTATGTCTCTGCCGGCTGCCACCGTGGGCCTACCTACCTCTGCTTGTCACTGCTGCTGGGCCCATCCACCTCTGCGAACTGCCACCGGGCCTGTATGTCTCTGCCGGTTGCCGCTAGGCCTGTATGTCCCTGTCGGCCGCTGCCACCGGGCCCTTCCACCTCCACGAGTCGCCGACCTGCATCTGTCTGTCTCCACCGCGTGGCCTGTTTACTTCTGTGGGCTGCCGGCCGCTGGCGCCGGGCCCATCCACCTCCATCTGCTTATCTCCGTCACAAGGCCTGTCTACCTCTGTGGGCCGCCGCTGGGCCTGAATGTCTCCACCAGCTGCCGCCGGGCATAAATGTCCCTGTCGGCCGTTGCCGCCGGACCCGTCTACCACTGCGGGCTGCTGCCACAGGCCTGCTTGCTTCTGCTTGTCTCCGCCATCTTGAATCCAGGTTCTTCTTTTTTTTTTATCAGAAGTTAAACAAATTCATTGACATGAAATGCCCTCTCACAAAGGCTGTCTTCATTCAAAAATACATGAAATGAAGCAAAAATTGTGCTATCTGGATGCTGACCTTTGCAGAATGTCAGTGTCCCTCCCTGAAATACATTTTGTCATTTTTGACAACTCAACTCAGCAAAACAATTGAAATCTGTTAGAATCTGTCTTCACCTGTGCCCCTAACAAATAAAGTCACTTCTCCACGGTATGACTCCCACACATGTGTCTCCTTCCCCTTAGCCCACCACTGAGGGTCTTCCTGTGTACCCTTTACTAGATTGTAAGACGGTTGTAGGCAGTAGACACCATTATGTAATAGAGTCGTCATTCAGACCAGTCGAGTTGAACTGGGAGAGATGGCTGGATCTAGTATGTCCCAGGGCACCAACAGTTCAGCATGGTCCAATGAGGTCATGCTTTACAGAGTCAGAAAACAAGACTCAAGCCTGCAAGTGTCCCTGACAGCTATGGCTCGCAACCAAAGACTATATAGAAAGCTAATATGAAGTGAGCTGTGTGTGAAAATCCCTCTGATCAGTTGCTTGTAACTGTTAGGGGAGTTGCTTTGAAGGGATGAGATGTTCTAAAAGTCACTGACTGTAACTTCTGTAGAACCATATCTAAAAATCACTGAAAATTACACTGTATGCCAGATGGTTTTGACACACTCCTTTATTCCCAGCACTCTGGAGGCAGAGGCAGACAAATCTCAGTGAGTTCTAGACCAGCCTGGTCTACAGAGAAAGTTCTAGGACAACCGTGGCTGTCACACAGAGAAACCTTGTTTTGAAAAACAAAAGAAAATTACGCTGTATTTTGTTAAATCATGCAGTGTGTGAATTAGGCACACCAATGAAGATGATATATTATTTAAAGTTTATATTTTTATTCATTTGTTTGTTTGTTGTTGAGAAAAAAGAAAATCTAGGAGTCGTGATGAGAATCAGATGGTAGAGCGACATCTCAGCAGTCACAAAGCCCTGGCTCCATCCCCAGCACCAAGTAACTGGGAGAAGACTTCTGTAATCCCAGAACTCAGGGAGCAGAGGTGGGGCCCAGAAGTTCAAAGAGAAAGTTCAAAGCTACATAGAGAGTTTCAGCCCAGCCTCAGATACATGAGACCCTGTCTAGGGGAAAAACAACAACAAAACCTAATTTCCTCTACTCCTACCCACCAAAATTCACTCTGTGACGGGTCATCGTGAGAAGGAGACAGACCTCACCACTTACTGCTGAACTATTGACACCTAGCAGGTTCCGGGAGAGAGGAGGCCTTGTATTCAGTTGTGTGCCCACTGGTGGGTGGTGACCCCACAGGCTCTAACGGACAGTTCTAAACCCACAGTCACACAGGTGGCACTAGTCAAAGTCTGCAGGACACAAACAAATCACGAATATGGGAAAGAGACTTGCAGGGAAGAAGTGAGGCTGATGAGGGTGGGAGTGAAGGGAGAGAGAGTGGGGGATTAGTCAGGATGCCTCAGATACACGTGTAACGTTGTCAGATGACAAAATGTGTTAATTAAAAATAAGAACAGTGTGTGCTCTGGGGTGGGGATGTAGCTCAGCTGAGAGAGTACTTGTCTAGTATGTACAAAGACCTGGGCTGGATCATCAACACCACACAACAGGGCCTGGTGGTGGTTCTAATCCCTGCACTCCAGGGGTAGAGACTAGAAGACCAGAAGTTCAAGACCACATTGTCTACATAGCAAGTTTAAGTTAGCTAGCTTGGGTACAGTGTGAGACATGTATTTCAAAAAAGACTTCAGAAGGAAGGCACCATGCCCAGCACATTCTCTAACTTGTTCCAAATCAAATTCACAAAAAAGAGGATAACAAAGTGAAGTGTATGTATCTTTCTTTTGAGAATCAGCATGGACACACACACACACACACACACACACACACACACACAATTCTAAGCCAAATAGTAATAAACAAAACCTAGTAACAGTGGTCTAGTGATTACACTCTGTGACGAGCTAGATTCAACCAGAATTCAAAGGACCTAACACAGAAAAAGATGCTGATATAAGCTGTCATTGAACGAAATGTTACAGTCTGGCAAGATAGCTCAGGGGGTAAAGTCACCTGTCTCTAAATCTGACAGCCTGAGTTCAATTCCATTTCCCATGGGATGGAATGAGAGAATGGATTCCCTCAAGCTGTCTTCTGGTCTCTACTACACACACACACACACACACACACACACACACACACACATGTATGTATGTATGTATGTATGTATGTATGTATGTATATACAGCCACAAATAAATATATATGAATTAAATACTTTTATAAAGAACACAGCCCACCACAGAGATGGCTCAACACACAGAGCACTTGCTGGTGATTCAGATGACCTGAATTGGGATCTTAGCACCCACATCAGGTGGCTCACAGCTACTTAACACTAGTTCCAGGGGAAGCATAATGGCCTCTGCAGGCAGTATTCACATTCACACCCATATATACACATACACACTCACTCACTCACTCACTCACTCACTCACTCACTCACATACTGACACACACATTCACACATATGCACAGACACTACACTCACACACATTCACACACATTCTCACACATCCGAAGACACACAAGCACTTGTACACATACCCACACACACATGCATGCACACAACAGCATACACACACTCACACACAGGCTTGCAAATAAAGCACTCACACACATACTCACATACACATTCAAACACACAGGAATGTAGTGTGAATTCTAATTGGTCTTCACAGTAAAAACCTAGAGACAGATATCAAGGTAAATGCTGAAAGATCAGAGAGACAAAAGAGCAAGCCTCTGTCACCTCTTAAATCACCTACTCCTCAGCCTGGAAGGAGTGCCTGTCGCTGCCCAGCTTATAGCCCTCTCTCCACCCAGCCAAATCACTTCCTGTTTCCTCCTCCCTAGTCCTGGGATTAAAGGCTTGTGTGCCTCCCAAGTACTGGGATCAAAAGCATGAGATTACAAGTACTGGGATTAAAGGTATGTGCCATGACTCCTTGGCTTCTATGATTAACTAGTGGCTACCTCTGCAAGCTTTATTTGTTAGAGCACAAAAAAATTACCACATTCCCCCCTTTTTGTCTAAAATAAAAAAGAAGGCTATATCTACTATGTGAAAAACTACATACAGTATTACAATAACTACATATAATATATACAGGCAATGAATACATCAACAATGTCTAGTCCATTAACAATTGACAAATCCAGCGAAAATATTCCATATCTACCCTATCTTGGTGAGTCCAAAATGTTGTACCTAATTCACTTTCTATTCTAACTTGCATTACCAAATCTATTTTTTAACATCTCTCAACTTTATACACTTTACACCTCTTTAGTGAATTTCTTTTCTGAATCTGGTAACAAGGAAAACTATAATTATAAATATGAAGTCTTCAACTCCATCAGAGACCTGAAAAGGAAATAATATTACCTGAGTAAGCAGCAAGTGCAAGCAATGGACTTCCAAAAAATGCAAGAAATGACAGAAACAGCCGGCTGCCTGGAAAGTCACTCAAGGTTCCTTTGCAACATCAGGGCATCCATTCTAGAATATCTGACAGACTTTAACTGAATTTTCCCAAGTTTCAGCCCTGAGAAAATTCCTCCCAGAATCCTGGGGAAGACACCAAATCTGGTGTGGGGTATCTGAGGGGAAGGAATCTTCATACACCTTGGTCTTTTGGCTGTTTACTTTATTCCTCTATACATCTTCAGTTCCACCCTGACTCTCAGTTCCTCTCTGTACCTACTTTTTCTGCCCCCTCGTAGCCCTAGTAATAACTAAGCACTTATGCTTTTGGTCTCATCTTCATCCCCTGTTCCTTCATCCTCCATCTTTTCTTCCTCTTCTCCTCTCCTTACCTGATTCACCTACAATCTATAAGAAACTTTTCCTTGCTCCTAACTCCTCAGTCTGAGCCATTTTGCCTTACCATCTACAGAATCTCTGTGTTCCTCTCTTCTCTCTGGCCATGTGATTCTGTCTACCTTCTACTGAAAAACTGCCTTGTTCTTTCTCTCCCAGCCATGCAAGGTTATATCTGCCATGCAGTATTCTCTCCTTGGAATCCTGCCTCATCCTTCACTTCACCTGGATATGCAAAAACCTTTGTTCTCAGTCAATAGCTCTGGAATGCCATTAAACCTGAAGGCAAGGGATGGTCTGAACTATTCTGTCCCTGTTAGTCTTTCATAGCTTTATTTTGGGCTGGCCCTAGCTAAAGGAGAAATTTGCAAAAGGCAGATATTCAATTCAAATGCTAAAAATGGGGTGCCAGGAGCTCAGAGGCAACAGTCTCTGCCTATATGACTTTATCCAAGTACTGGCCCAAGCAGGGTGCTCATACATACACATTCTATGTATGGTGTTCATACATAATTCTATGGGAATTATGAGCACAAGAAATTCATAGCAAGGCAAAGCTGAATATTAAAGCTGTATAAGACCAAATATTGTGTGATAAATGGCTTCACTTTTGAAGTGCTTGATCAAAGTATAGCTTATTATATACAGCTGAACTCCTATAACAGATTCTTGTGGGTTGCCACAAGTCTTATCTGTGAAGCAGGATTTTCTGAAGTACTGATTGTCCTGCCTTGTGTTGGCAAAGTTCAACAGCCCTTTCTTTTGTGTCTTACTTGTCCCATTTGGACAGCAACTGTCAGTAGTCCAGGCAAGGGCATTTTCTTGCCCAGTGGCTCTAATTTTTTGCAACAAAAAGTAAACTTCATATGGAGTTTCTTCAATGCCATTCATCTCCTATGAAGTAGATTGCTGCTGCCAGGAGCAGACTTGTGTCATTGTCCAAATAAAGAAGAACCTATGGTATTAAAACATCTTAAATACTATGTTCTGTAGATCTCTCAAGTGTTTCAAGACTACTTGTCTATCTAAAATATCTGTTTGACCTTGAACATACCAAACATGACTACGAGTTCAATTGTAATAGATGACTAACTACTAACTTGCATTTCCTTATTATCCTAAACAGTTTGTAATAAAAATTTCAAGGACTAGAAATTTGTATTATGTTGTTAAATGAGTTGTATGGGTACAATACCTTAAATAAGAGTAGAAATGTATGTATAGTATGTTCTAACCACAATAATCTCTAATTTTTATCACTGTATAAGCCATTGCAAAATATTTAATACTTGTACTTCTTTTAAAAAGTAGTTTCAGATAATCTACCTTTTTATTTTATCATATCAATATACCCTTTTTAAATTTTCAGAATAGATTTAATAATCTACCCTTTATCCTATCATTTCTATAACTCCCCTTTTTCTTTTTTCTAAACAAGAAACCTGAATCTAATCTTTGTTCAGCTTTTTTTAAACTCATTACCATTAACAACTTGTAACCAACCACTGTAAACAATGACAAATCCCCATAACCCATTGAAAGACCAAAACCACCCACCCTACCTCTTGGGAATGTGGGCATCATGTTTTTAAAATTACCTCCTGCTGTCTGGGGGTGATGACACCTTTAAGAGACTCTGAACAAAAATTGGATTAATTATCAAGTCATGGGAGAGCTAGCTGTATCGTTTGTTGACCAATTTCTGCGTAATTGGAAAATGCAGGGCTTATCTCAAGTCCTGGTTAGAATAGTCTGTGAGGCTAGATCATTTTAGCTAGCCATCTTAAAATTCTCCTGAGCAGTTTGTAGTCTAAAGCCGTTTTTGGGGTGATGTTTGTCAGCTTAGTGGTGCTATCATAGTCCTGGTGCAAATGTCATTGTGGAGACCCATCATCCTTTCGAAAACTTCAAAGGTCATTGTTAGGCATGGTCATGGTTCATTGCCAAAAACTTAAACATTTTAATTGTCATATGCAGCAGATCTCAAAGAGGTTAAAGGATCATTATTTGTTATGTACATCCAGAGTACAAAAACTTAATTCCTAGTTACAAGTAAGATAGAGACTCAAACCCGAAATAATGTGCAGGAGGCTCGAGGAAGCCTTTTTCTAGAATTAGTTAGTTGACAAAGAATACATCTTAAAAGTTTGGGGATAATATTTATACTTTAGGAAAAGCTTTAAGGACTTAACATAAAACTAAAGGATTATGAGATTAGCAGCAACAGAATAGTCCTTAATATTTGTTTTTCTTCTGTCCTATATCTGGTGGCTCTTCTGACATGAGACAGAGCTTTTCCATTTTACTTTAACAAGTATGCTTATGTTTAGCGAATGAGAGAGCCACAGTTCAACTACAAAGCCAGTCTTAAATTCTAGTTGGACTGGGACTACAAAATACCATTTGCATGACATGTTTGTAGAGAACAGCAAAAACAAACATTTAGGAAGTTTTATGAAATTTTATCCTGTTGGAGATGTGATATACCAATAGGTCAATTTACTCTTTTTCTTGGGACAATTTTTCTGGATGATTTGTCCTTTATCTTCACATGTCTCATTTTTCAAGTGGTCTTCAGATTTCTTCACTGGATGTCTTCATTCTCCTGAAAAGACAACAACAAAGCCCTTCCCCAACCCTAATTTTGGGGAGGTTCCCTTTTGGTAAGTTATATCTGATCAAATGAGAAGCATTTGTTAGTCATATAAATTAGTTTAGATTGAAGGGTCATGCTGTTTGATGAACTATCACCTCTTCTAAATCAAGAGGTTTCCCTTGTTGAAATGTAATCTTTATCATATTTGCTTTATGGTTTCTCCTGAAAGTTTTCTTTTTTTCTTCTATAGCTGTTCTGTCATCCAGAGCAGTATGGCTTTTTTTTTACACTAGGCATTAGGTTCTTTAATTGCTCTGGGAAGGAGTTTCCTCCATGATGACAGGAAACAACTAAACCAAATTTGACATGGGGGCCTGCAAGAGACCCCTCGAGGCATTTCCTGATGGCAAAGGGTTAATTTGCCTGTGTGTTGTTGATCTACATTTATTAGTCCAGTGTCTGCCTTTGCCAAACTTTCCACATATTGCAGATGGAAGGGGTGTTCTGTTGGAGTTATTCCCAGAAACATCAATGTTTCTAGGAATGCTCTGTTTACAATCTTTTGTTAGGTGATTTTATTTACTGTAGTTGAAATACCTGACATTCAGATACTTTGCTCTCCCTTTCTGCTGATGGGTTTGGTTCTGCCTCAACTGAATGTATCAGGCTTTGCTGTTCCCCTATGGGAGGACTTACCCTTTTGGAGGAGGGGATCATGGTTAGGTACAGGGAAAGGCAGTGGGGAGGGAACAGAAAGAAGGATGATATGGAATCTGTGTATGTAAAATGAACAAAAATTTTTCTTTTAAAAGAAACATCTTACATTTAGATTTTTCTTCAAACCCCTGGAAATCACCTCTCCTATCCAAGCATCATCATGATAAAGAGTCAGTATAGATTGTTTCTTGTACTAATTCCTCCAAGGGTGCTGATCTTTCCTCTAATGGCCTAATCACCCTTTTGCATTGTGCAGTAGAATTTAAAAGCTAGAGTTTCAATTACTATGAGTCTAGCTTCTGAATTTGGTATAATTCTATTTACTGTTGAAGTTAAGATTTGTAAGAAATCAGTGAAGATTTCTTCTTTTTTGTTTTTGATTTTTGAGACAGAGTTTCACTGTGTAGCCTTGGTTGTCCTGGAACTCACTCTGTAGACCAGGATGGCCTTTACCTCACAGATATCCACCTGCCTCTGCCTCCCAAGTGCTGGGATTAAGAGTGTGTGCCACCACTGCCTGGTAAGTGAAGGTTTCTTTTGGGACCTGTATAAGTTTAGTAAATGACTCAGTTCTCTTTCCTACTTCTGCAGTTCTGTCCCAAGCAATCAAGGCTGCTGAGTGACATAAAACCAGGGTGTGGTCATCATATAGTGATTTCCTTTGTACATTATCATAATATCCCTCTCCAAGATCATGGTCTTGGGGGATTTCCATATCTCTAGCCTTACTTTGTTTTTCAGTGTTCTTAGCCTCATCTTTCCAACTGGTCCTCCACTTTTACTGAGGACCAGGGTTCAAGACTGCCATAAACAGGTCTCTCCAGTCTTGAGGGATAAGTTGACCATGAGTTTAACATCTGCTTCACAAAAGGTGAATGCATGCCATATAAGACTATCACTTCCTTGAATCTTCTCAAATCTAACAGGCATTGCACGGGAGTCCTTTCAGCTCTTACACAGTCTTGGGGATATCTATTATTTGGCAATTCCTGTAAGGTTATTGGATAAATTAAAGTTGGCTGTTTGAAAAACTTAGGGCATTCCTTTCTAACCTTATAATGCAACACTAAGATTAATTCTCCTTTAGGTTCCTCTGTCAGGGTCTACAAGTTTGACAACAGATGTAGAATGAATTCTAATTGGTCTTAATAATAAAAACCTGGAGCCAGATATCAGAGTAAATGCTGAAAGATCAGAGACAAAGAAACAATCCCCAAGCCACTTCTTACCTCACCAACTCCTCAGCCTGAAAGGGGGGCTGAGCTTCATCTCTGTCTGCCTTATAGTCCTCTCTCCACCCACTTCCTGTTTCCTTCTCCCTCTTGCTGGAATTAAAGATGTGTGCCTCCCAAGTACTGGGTCAAAGGCATGAGATCCCAAGTGCTGGGATTAAAGGTGTGTGCCACCACTGTCTGGCCTCTATGGTTAACTAGTGACTAGCTCCACACTCTGATATCCAGGCAAGCTTGCTTTATTAATTAATTAATTAGTTAATTAATTAATTAATTAATGTTAGATCACAAGCAAAAGATCACCACACATGCATGTACACACAAACACAGATACATACATAATACACTATAAATCTTTAAAACAATAAAATGTCATGTCTTCCTAGCATAAATAAATATAATAGTGAACAACTATTTGTAAATACAAACAAACTACTGGACTCATCAACCTAACAAAAATATTTTTTAAAAATATAAAGAATATAATCTTTTTTATTAATATTTTCCATTTATTTTACCTAGGGACCTCATTTTTCCCTCCTTCCTCTCCTCATATTCCCTCCCCTACCTTCCTTCTACACACCCACATACATTCCTCCTCTGTCTCCATTTGGAGAGGGACATGCCCCATGGAGAAAATATCCTTTTATTCATGTTCTAGAGATTTTATATATAAGTCCTATATTTGTATCATTTTCACCTTTCTCTCTTCTCTCTTCACTCCTCCAATTACCCCACCCCCTGTAGCTTGAGTTTTTCTGTCTTGCCCACAGTCAGGACAAATCTTTGTCACCCGCCAGTCCCACAGCCGCTCAGACCCAACCAAGTAAACACAGAGACTTATATTGCTTACAAACTGTATGGCCGTGGCAGGCTTCTTGCTAACTGTTCTTATAACTTAAATTAATCCATTTCCATAAATCTATGCCTTGCCACGTGGCTGGTGGCTTACCGGCATCTTCACATGCTGCTGGTCATGGCTGCGGCTGGCAGTGTCTCTCTTTCTGCCTTCCTGTTCTTTCTTTTCTCCTCTCTGTTAGTCCCGCCTATCCTTCCTGCCTAGCCACAGCCGATCAGGTTTTATTTATTAACCAATCAGAACAACTTGACATACAGACCATCCCCCAGCACAGCCAAGTGCAGACCATCTCAAACACCTGCACTCAGGCCCATGGTCCTAATCATCCTCTATACGGACCTGCTGGGTAACGCCACAAGGAACCTGAGAATGGGCTCCCACAGGACATACAGATCATCCCACAGCAACCCCCTCTCAATTTCATGACTTCATCCTACTAAGCCCACTTAGTGTTGCTTGGGTGCACATCAATTTAGTGATGACCACTTGTGGGTATGTCAACTCACAGCCCACAAGCCACATGAAATTGAGAATAACTCTGAATTCTGCCCAACACAAAAACCATACACTTGTTTAAAATATTTTAAGTTTGGGGTTTGGGGAAAAATATAGTTTCTTGTAACTCAGTTTGTGGTTCTAGGGTATGAATTTTATAGATGATGTTGTTTATACAATGTCCAAAAGTTGGCCTCAAATGCATTATTTTAGACTTTTACCCATTAATTAGCACATCCAACTTTTTTCTTTTGACATCTCCCACCCCAAAACTTTTCAAAAATGACCAGTTATTTTATTGTTTTTATAATTCTTTTTTTAAATTAAGACACTTTTAAAATTCATTTTACATGTCAAAGGTCTCCCTCTTCCCTCTCTTGTTCCTCCAGCCCACCCCCAAACGCACCTCCCCATTCCTTCCTAGAAGGGAGAAAAGCCTCCCTTGGGGAGTCAACAGAGCCTGGTACATTTAGTAGAGGGAAGCCCAAACCCCTTCCCCTGCCTCAAGGCTGTGTGAGGTAGTGGGTTCAAAAAAGCCTGCTCATGCACCAGGTATTGATTCTCATCCTACTGCCAGGGGCCTCTTAAGCAGAATAAGCTACACCGTGTTGCTATGCAGAAGGACTAGTCCAGTCCCATATAGGCTCCACAGCTTTTTGTCTAAGTTTCATGAGTTCCCACTAATTTGGTTTGGTTGTTTCTGTAGGTTTCCCCATCATGATCTTGATGCCCTTCCTTATACAATCCCTCTTCTCTCCCTTTGACTAGACTCCTGGATCTCAGCCTGGTTTTTGGCTATAGATCTCTGCATGTGCTCCCATCAGTTACTAATGAAAAGCTCTATGATGACACTTGGCTATTCACTGATCTGATTACTAAGGTAAGCCAGTTCAGGCACACTCTCCACTATTGTTTGTAGTCTAAATGTGGGTCATTCTTGGGTATTTATGGGAACTTCCCTACCACCCAGTTTCTTCTGATCTCCATGATGTCTCCCTCTATCAAGGTATCTCTTTCATTGCTCTCCCACTCAATCCCTGTTCCAGCTCCACCATCCCATTCACTTATGTTCTCAAATACCATCCCCTACTCTCCATTGCCCACACCTCATCCCCACTTTACTCATGGAGATATCATCTATTTTCCCTTCCCTGCATAATCTATGCATTCCTCTTTGGGTCCTCCTTGTAGATGTAACCAACCATCTTATTAATTAAGAAACTCAGAACCAATGTAAAAGAGAAAGCTAAGATGTCAGAGCTCAGAGCTAAAATCTCACCCATCCTCCTTACACACTCGAAAACACAGGCAATAGATAAAGCCACAACAGTAAACCCCAAAGAAGAGAAGTACACACACACTACCACCAAAAATAACAGGGATGAAGAATCACTGGTCATTAATATCCCTTAATATCAACGGACTTAATTCACCTATAAAAAGACATAGACTTACAGAATGGACATGAAAGCAGGACCCATCTTTCTTCTGCATACAAGAAACACATCTCAAATTCAAAGACAGACACTACCTAAGAATAAAAGGCTGGGAGAAGACTTTCCAATTAAATGGTCAAACAAGCAGGGATAGCCATCCTGATATCCAACAAAATAGACTTCAAACTAAAATCAATCAAAAGAGATCAAGAAGGACATTACATCCTCATCACAGGAAAGATCCACCAAAATGAAGTTTCAATTCTGAACATTTATGCCCCAAACACAAGGGCACCCACATATGTAAAAGAAACATTACTAAAGCTTAAACCACATATAAAACCCCACACATTAATAGTGGGAGATCTCAACACCCCACTTTCACCACTGGACAGATCTCCCAAATCGAAACTTAACAGAGAAATAAAGGACTTAACTGATGTCATGACCCAATTGAATCTAATAGATATCTACAGAACATTCCATCCTAACAAGAAAGAATATACCTTCTTCTCAGCACCCCATGGAACTTTCTCTAAAATCGACCACATACTTGGCCATAAAGCAAATCTCAACAGATACAAAACAATTAGAATAACCTCCTGTGTTCTATCAGACCACCATGGTTTAAAGTTAGATTTCAACAACAACAAAAACTACAGAAAACCTACAATCTCATGGAAACTGAATAATGCTCAACTGAATCACCAATGGGTTAAGGAAGAAATAAAGAAAGAAATTAAAGACTTCCTAGAGATCAATGAAAATGAAGACACCACATACCCAAACTTATGGGACACTATGAAAGAAGTGTTAAGAGGGAAATTCATAGCACTTAATGCCCACATAAAGAAGTTGGAGAAATCCCACACTAGTGACTTAACAGCACATCTGAAAGCTCTAGAACAAGAAGAAGCAAAGTCTCCCAGGAAGAATAGATGTCAGGAAATTATCAAAGTGAGAGGTGAAATTAATAAATTAGAAACTAAGAGAATAATACAAAAAATTAATGAAACAAAGAGTTGGTTCTTTGAGAAAATCAACAAGATAGACAAGCCCTTATCCAAACTAACCAAAAGACAGAGAGAGAGAGAGAATCCAAATCAACAAAATCAGAAATGAAAAGGGGGACATAACAACAGACATTGAGGAAATCCAGAGAATTATCAGGTCATATTTCATAAACCTCTACTCCACAAAACTGGAAAACCTAAAAGAAATGGACATTTTTTCTGGATAGGTACCACATACCTAAGTTAAATCAAGACCAGATAAACTATTTAAATAGTCCAATAACCCCTAAGGAAATAGAAACAGTCATTAAAAGTCTCCCAACCAAAAAAAGCCCAGGACCGGATGGTTTCAGTGCAGAATTCTACCAGATCTTCAAAGAAGAGTTAATACCAATACTCTCTAAATTGTTCCACATAATAGAAACAGAAGGAACATTACCAAACTCCTTCTATGAGGCTACAATTACCCTGATTCCTAAACCTAACAAGGATACAACAAAGAAAGAGAATACAGACCGATCTCCCTCATGAACATTGATGCAAAAATACTCAATAAAATACTGGCAAACATACTCCAAGAACACATCAGAACAATTATCCACCATGATCAAGTAGGCTTCATCCCAGGGATGCAAGGGTGGTTCAACATATGAAAGTCCATCAATGTAATACACCATATAAACAAACTCAAAGAAAAAAACCACATGATCATCTCACTAGATGCAGAAAAGGCATTTGACAAAATCCAACACCCCTTCATGATAAAAGTCTTGGAGCAATCAGGAATACAGGGAACATACCTAAACATAATAAAGGCAATATATAGCAAATGACTACAAGTTTTATTGTAATGTCTAACTGCTAACATTCATTTCTTTATATCCTAATAGTTGATAATAATAGCATTCAAGGATCAGAAAATTGCATTACATTGTTAAATGAATGGTATAAATACAATTAGAAATATGCATATAGCATTTTCTAACAATATCAGTTTCAAATCTGTATACAATATAAAACAATCCCATCCAATGTGAAGTATTTAAAGCTAGTAATTGTCTTTTTCTTTTCTTTCTTCCTTCCTTCCTTTCTTTTTTTAAAATAAGAACCTTAAATCTAATCTCCTTTGCTTAGCCTTTTTCCTAACCCTTGACAACTTGTAACCAACCCCCCTAAACATTGAAAATTATCCCAGACCCCAAACCCATTAAAAATACCAAAAAACCACCTGCCCCACAACATCTCTTTGGGAATGTGGACGTCGTATTCTTAAAATTGCTTCCTGCTGGGTATGGGCGAAGTTTTCTTTATCCTGAAAGAAAAATTTTAGGTTAATTGTCAAATTCTAGGAAAGGTAACTATATCCTTCATTTTCCAGTCTGTGTATAATGACAAAGTTCAGGGTTTATCTCAAGTCCTTATTCAAGTAGTCTTTGACACTGGATCATCTCAGCTAGTCATCTCAAAATTGCTCCGAGCACCTTGTAGTTCAAAGCTGATCTGTGGATGATGTTTGTCAGCTTAATGATATTATTATTGTCCATGTGGAATTGTTGTTGTTGTGGGGCCCAATCTTCTTTCTGAAGACTTCAGTTGATGTTAGGCCTGGCCGTGATTTCCTGCAGAAAACTGATAAGAGACTCGAACACAAAGACATATATATGCAGCTAATTGAAGCCTTTTTTCTAGAATTAGTTAGTACTCTATATGACCAGTCATATCTTAACAAAGTTTAAAATGTATAAATATCTCTATATATATTAATCTTGTAAATTTTAATATAAAATTCATACTTTAAGAAAAGTTTAAAGAATCAGAATAGAATCAAATGTTGAGATTAGTAATAGAATAGTACCTTAATTAATTTGGCTTTTGTCCTGTCCCATAGTAGAAGATGGCTCTTTTATTTTGGCACGATACAGGGAGTTTGCATTTTCCTTTTAACAACATGCTTGAGTTTAAAGAAGGAGAGAGCCATTTTCCAACTCCAAAGTCAGCTTTAAATTTTAATTGAACTGGGACTATTAGAAGACCAATAGTGTTAAATCTTTAGAGAAAAGCAGAAACAAACATTTAGGAAGACATAAAATTTTTTAGATAATATATACCCATACACCGTTTGACTCTGTTTCTTGGGATAGATGATTTGTCCCTTTTCTTCAGTTGTCTCGTTTGTCCAGTGTTCTTCAGATTCCATAACCTTCATTCTCCTAAAAGACAAAAACAAAAACCTTTCCCAAGACTAATTTTGGGGATATTTCCTTTTGGCAAGTTATTATCTGATTAAGTGAAAAGGCCTGTGTTACTGGTACAAGTTAGTTTAATTTGGATGTTCATGCTGGTTGATGAACTATCACCTCCTCTAATTAAGAGGTCTCTCTTGTTCAAATCGAACCTTTATCAATTTTGATGGTACCCACAGCTTATCTTCTCCTGTAGAAACAAAAGCAAAACCTCGTCCCCAATGTAATACATACCCTGGTTTCCATTCTGAGGTCAGCACATCCTTAAAGTATATAGGCTGATTTAATTCTGTAGTTTTTTTCTATTATCCAGTGTCTCTCTGCAGCTGTTGTTCCTTTCTCATTGGCATTGAGAAAATTCAAAGTTAATAGAGCATTATGCAGTCTATTTCTGGTTTTTTTAAAATTTATTTTACAACACCATTCAGTTCAGCATAATAGCCACAGATTCCCTTGTTCTCCCCCTCTCGCCCCCCATGCCCCTCCCCCAGCCCACCCCCCATTCTCACCTCCTCCAGATCAAGGTCTCTCCCGAGGACCAGGATCCACCTGGTAGACTCAGTCCAGCCAGGTCCAGTCCCCCCCTCCCAGACCGAGCCAAGTGTCCCTGCATAAGTCCCAGGATTCAAACAACCAACTCATGCAACGAGCCCAGGACCCGGCACCAATGCACAGCTGCCTCCCAAACAGATCAAGCCAAATGACTGTCTCACCCATTCAGGGGGCCTGATCCAGTTGGGGGCCCCTCAGTCTTTGGTTCATAGATCCTGTGCTTCCATTCATTTGGTTATTTGTCCCTGTGCTTTATCCAACCTTGGCTTCAACAATTCTCGCTCATATAAACCCTCTTCTTTCTCACTAGTTAGACTCCCAGTGCTCCACCAGGGGCCCAGCCATGGATGTCTGCATCCAGATTCCTCAGTCCTTGGATGGGGTTTATGGCACAACTATCAGGGTGTCTGGCCATCCATCACCAGAGTAGGTCAGTTCCTGCCGTCTCTCGACTGTTGCCAGCAGTCTTTTGCGGGGGTATCTTTGTGGATCTCCGTGGGCCTCCTTAGCTCTCTGCTTCCTCCCCTTCTCATGTGATCCTCATTTACCATGGTCTCCTATTCGTTGTTCTCCCTCTCTTTTCTTGATCCAGCTAGGATCTCCCACTCTCTTTCCCTCGACCGTTGCTCTTCATTGTTCCCACTCATGACCAGGCTGTTCATGTAGATCTCATCCATTTCTCCGTGTCTTTTTTGGGGTCCCATTTTCTTGGCATAACTGGATATCAACGTGTAGAAGGCTGCAAATAGATCCATATCTGTCACCATGCACAAAACTTAAGTCCAAGTGGATCAAGGACCTCAACATAAATCCAGCTACTCTGAACCTGATAGAAGAAAAAGTAGGAAGTAGTCTTGAATGCATTGGCATAGGAAATCACTTCCTAAATATAACACCCATAGCACAGACACTGAGACAAACAATCAATCAATGGGACCTCTTGAAACTGAGAAGCGTTTGTAGAGCAAAGGATACGGTCAACAAGGCAAAGCGACAACCTACAGAATGGGAAAAGATCTTCACCAACCCCACATCTGACAGATGACTGATATCCAGAATATATAAGGAACTCAAGAAATTAGACATCAAAACGACCAACAGTCCAATTAAGAAATGGGCTTTAGAACTAAACAGAGAATTCTCAACAGAGGAAACCCAAATCGCTGAAAGACATTTAAGGAATTGCTCAACATCCCTAATCATCAGGGAAATGCAAATCAAAACAACTCTGAGATACCACCTTACACCTGTCAGAAAGGCTAAGATCAAAAACACTGAAGACACTTTATGCTGGAGAGGATGTGGAGCTACGGGAACTCTCCTCTACTGCTGGTGGGAATGCAAGTTTGTACAACCACTTTGGAAATCAATATGGCGCTTTGTTAGAAAATTGAGAATCAATCTCCCCCAAGATCCAGCTATACCACTCTTGGGCATATACCCAAGAAATGCTCAATCATACCACAAGAGCACTTGCTCAGCTATGTTCATATCAGCATTGTTTGTAATAGCCAAAACCTGGAAACAACCTAGATGCCCTTCAACTGAAGAATGGATAAATAAATTGTGGCACATATACACAATGGAATACTACTCAGCAGAGAAAAACAATGACATCATGAGGTTTGCAGGCAAATGGATGGATCTAGAAAAAATCATCCTGAGTGAGGTAACCCAGACTCAGAAATCAAATATGGTATGTACTCATTCATAGGAGGATGCTAGATGTGGAACAAGGATGACTGGACTGCTACTCATATCACCAGGGAGGCTACCTGGAAAACAGGACCCCAAGGAAGACACAAGGATCACCCAATGACAGAGAAATGGCTGAGATCTACATGAACAACCTGGACATGAGTGGTAGCAATGAAGGGCAAGGGTCGAGGGAAAGAGAGATGGAGATCCCAGCTGGATCAAGAACAGAGAGGGAGAACAAGGAATTGGAGACCATGGTAAATGAAGACCACACGAGAAAAGGAAGAAACAAAGTGCTAAATAGGCCCACAGAAATCCACAAAGATACTCCCACAAAAGACTGCTGGCAATGGCCAAGAGACATCCAGGACTGACCTACTCTGGTGAAGGGATGGCCAAACACCCTAATAGTTGTGCCAGAAACCCCATCCAAGGACTGAGGAATCTGGATGCAGAGATCCACAGCTAGTCCCCGGGTGGAGCGCCGGGAGTCTAATTAGCGAGAAAGAGGAGGGTTTATATGAGCAAGAATTGTTGAAACCAAGGTTGGATAAAGCACAGGGACAAATAGCCAAGCGAATGGAAGCACATGAACTATGAACCAAAGGCTGAGGGGCCCCCAACTGGATCAGGCCCTCTGAATAGGTGAGACAGTTGATTGGCTTGATCTGTTTGGGAGGCATCTAGGCAGTGGTACCAGGTCCTGGGCTCATTGCATGAGTTAGCTGTTTGAAACCTGGGACTCATGCAGGGATGCTTGGCTCAATTTGGGAGGAGGGGACTGGACCTGCCTGGACTGAGTCTATCAGGTCGATCTCAGTCCTCGGGGGAGGCCTTGCTCTGGAGGAGGTGGGAATGGTGGGTGAGCTGGGGGAAGGGGAGGGGGGCAGGAAGAACAAGGGAATCTGTGGCTGTTATGTAGAACTGAATAGTATTGTAAAATAAAATAATAATAAAAAAGAAGAAAAAATAAAAAATAAAAATGTTATAACTAATATAAGAAAAACTATATACAATAAGTACAATAAGTATATACAATATATACAAGCAATAAATACATCAATAATGTCTAGTTCATCTGCATTTGACAAATTCAGAGAAAACATTCCATTATATATCCTATTTTTCTGAATCCAAAATGTATCTAATTCACTTTCTATCCTATCCTATATTACCAACAGAAAACTTTTATGATTTCTTTCCAACTTACACACTTAACACCTCTTAGTGAGTTTCTTCTCTGAATGTCTTAACAAGGAAAACTATTCCCATAACTATCTAATCTTCAACTCCCTCAGAGACGTGAGAAGGAAATAATATTACCTAGTAAAATGGGAAGCACAAATGAATGACTTCCCAAAAATGTGAAGTTATGACAAAAACAGCAAGCTTCGTGGACAGTCACCCGAGGTTCCTCTGTAAAGTTGGGGCATCATCTTTGGCCTACAGGCTTAGCATATCTGACAAACACATTTGTGAAGTAGGATGTACACAAGGCTTACAGCTTGCCCTCACATTCAGTGTGGTTATTGCACGTACCAGATAAACTTGAATTCTGCCAGTGTCCTGACATGATTCAGGATTTAAATTCTGTAAATTGCTGGTGTTTTTCAAGTTTGGTTTCCCATTCTTCTCAGTTTGTGGGTGGCTTCATCTCCTTTATTAAATGCCAGTCCACCATTGAGTGGCTAGACTCTGTCAGCCTAGTTACTCCTCCAAAATAACAGCTCCAGCTACTGTTCCACTGCACACCAGGAGCCATCGGCCCACTGCCTGTTCAGCTGCCTTCGAAAGAAGGCGAACTGTACCTTTTCTGGATTGCAAAGTCACTTCAGCAATGATGTTATATTGTTCTGTACCCTGGCCTCAGAGGACACCTGTTGCCAAAGCTGCAACCACATTGTCTGGGCAAGGATCGGCAGTCCTTTTGTGTGTGTGTGTGTGTGTGTGTGTGTGTGTGTGTGTGTGTGTGTGTGTGTGTATGGGTAAAACAATAATTATAGAGGAATAGTTCATGAATGTTAGAGGGAGTGTTGGGGACATAGAGTTGCAAGTTTGAAGAGGGAGTGGAAATGATGTGAATACAATACTCATGTAAATAAAAAATTAAGTGAAAAACACATGCATGTATAAATGTTAAATCAAATAAAATATTTTAAAAGTATCTATCCATACTTTATTCTTTGATAATTTCATACATGGATATAATGAATTTTGGTCATTTCTCTCTCCAATTAATTACTTTCACCCTTTCCTACTAAAATTCTTCTTCCTCACTAGCTAATTCCCACTTTCATGGCTGTTTCTCTGAGTTTATTTAGAGATTCTTGCCTGAGTGTGGGTCGAATGCTATATGCTGGATCATGGATAACTTAGTAGTCAGTACAGCACTGAAGAAAAATCCTCCTCCTCCCTCAGCCATCTTTAGCCTTAGGGAATGATGAGATGTGGATGGGCACAGAAAGGGTTTCTTCAGGTATCGACAGTTGCTGTGAGTCCGTAAATGCAACAGCTATGTCATGTCTAGAATATAGGGTCCATAGCATTCCTCTCCATTCTCTGGCTTTACATTCTTTGTACCCATTCTCTTTGATGTTCCTGAGTCTTAGAGGAGGTTGATGCAGATTTCCAATTGAGAGTCAGTTAGGTTCTGTCTCTTAATGGTCTCACTCCTTCTTAAAATTGGGAACCTGGGAGTCAAGCTTACCACACTTAGGCTCATGGAAGAGGAAACCACAACCAAACCATGGAATTCTGTCCTTGGCCCTTATATTCATATTAACATTAGATCATGAGTACATTTCATTTCATGCCAATTGGCCAAAGTCTTGTCTTATTCCAACATTACTCAAAAGCCTAAGTTCAAAGTCTACTTTGAGGGTCAGGGCAAATGGCCCGGCTGTCAGTCTGAAAACTGAAAAACAAGTTGTTACATACTTTAAGGTACAAGGAGAGGGCGGCAGGTAAAACCTACCAAGGCAAGCATTAAATCCTAAATCTCCCAGAATGATGTTCTGTGCACATTGCAGCAGGATCACAAGGCTTTGGACAGCTCTTCCTTGGTGATGTTGCTTGTCAGAGGCTCTGCTGTTGCTGACTTGATTGAGCTGGCTTCCTACACCAGCTGCAGCCTTTCTAAGTGGGTACACAACATTACAGGTTGCTCTGCCTCTTCTTGGGTACCACTTTTATCTTCATTTGAATGCCTCTATCAGGCATCACCCTTTTGGGGGACTTCTTTATTGGCTCCAATTCTGCAGCAAACAATTGGCTCACCTCCCAGACTTGAAATGTTGGTGGAGACCCCCATGTCTCCACTATTGGTGAAATTATTAAGGCCACTGTACATAGTTAAAAGGATATTTATTTAATGGTGTAACTTACAAATTAAGGGATAGGTAGGTTGTGGGGTGTGGGGAAGGTGTATCGCAATCCAGCAGTGTTCTCTGGAGCTCTGCTGGTCCACCTCCACCGTTCAGGGTCCCAGAACAGAGAAAGCGCTGGCCCTTCCAGATCTCAGGTCTCCAGGCACCTCCCCTGGCCCCGCCTCATTGGCGTGACTGTGCCAGAGTCTCAAAGGGGGTTGGAACTTCCAGATCAAAGCTGGAATGGCTACCCACTCCACTCCACTCCACTTTTGTTTTTCACAAAGTTTATTAATAATTTTAAAAATTCATTTTATATACCAGTCACAGATTCCCCTCCTCTGTCTCCTCCCATGTCCTTCAAGCATTCCCCCCACCCATTCCCCATTATTTTCTCTGATAAGATAAGGCCTCCTATGGGGAGTCAGTAGAGCCTGGTATTTTCATTTAAGGCAGGTTCAAGCCCCTACTCCTGCTTCAAGACTTTGCTAGGTGTAACACCATAGGTAGTGGGTAACAAAAAGCCAGCTCATGAACCAGGGATAGGTCCTGATCCTACTGCCAGGGGGTCCCTTAAGCAGATCAAGCTGTACAACTGTCTTACTTATCCAGAGAGCCTAATCCAGGCCAATGGAGGCTCCACAGCTGCTGGTCTAAAGTTCAGGAGTTCTCACTAGCTTAGTTTGGTTGTCTCTGTAGGTTTCACAGTCATGATCTTGATGACCCTTGCTCATAGAATCCCTCTTCTTTCTCTTCAACTGGACTCCTGGAGCTCAGCTTGGTGCTTGGCTGTGGATCTCTGCATCTGCTTCCATCAGTTACTGGATGAAGGATCTATGATGACAGTTAGGATATTCACCAATCTGATTACTAGGGTAAGTCAGTTCAGGCACCTTCTCCACTATTGCTAGTAGTCTAAGCTGTGGTCATCCTTGTAGATTCCTGGGAACTCATCTTGCACCAGGTTTTTCACTATACCCATGATGTCTCCCTCTATCATGGTATCTCTTTCATTGCTCTCCCACTCCATCCCTGTTCCATCATGACCATCCCATTCTCATATTCCATGACCTACTGTCTATTGCCTCCACTCACTCCCAATTTACTCATGGAGATCTCATCTATTTTTCCTTTCCAGGGAGAGCCATGTGTCCTTCTTAGGGTCCTCCTTGTTAGCTAGCTCTGCTGGAACTCTGGGTTGTAGTCTGGTTATTCTTTGCTTTATATCTAGTACCCACTTATGAGTGAGTCCCTACCATATTTATCTTTTTGAGTCTGGGTTACCTCACTCAGGATATTTTTGCTTCCATCCATTTGCCTGCAAACCTCATGATGTCATTGTTTTCCACTGCTGAGTAATACTGCATTGTGTATATGTACCGCATTTTCTTAATCTGCTCTTTGGTTGAAGGGCAACTAGGGTTTTTCCAGGTTCTTTCTATTATGAATAATACTGCTATGAACATAGGTGTGCATGTGTCTTTGTGGTATGATTGAACATTGTTGGGTATATGCCCAAGAGTGATATAGCTGGGTCTTGAGGAAGATTGATTCCCAATTTTCTGAGAAACTACCATATTGATTTCCAATGTGGCTGTACAGTTTGCACTCCTACCAACAGTGGAGGAATATTCCCTTTCTACACATCCTCTCCAACATAAGCTGTCTTCAATGTTTTTGATCTTAGCCATTCTGATAGGTATAAGATGATATCTCAGAGTTGTTTTGATTTGCATTTCCCTGATACCTAAGGATGTTGAGCAATTCCTGAAATGTCTTTCAACCATTTGAGATTCTTCTGTTGAGAATTCTATGTAGCCCATTTTTGATTGGATTGTTTGGTATTTTGATGTCTAGTTTCTTGAGTTCTTTATATTTTTTGGATATTAGCCCTCTGCCAGATGTGGGGTTGGCAAATAAGACAAAAAGACAGCCTACAGAATGGGAAATGATCTTCACTGAATCTATTGCACTTGCATTGTATGATTCTGAAAGACCAAACAGCATGGAGATGGCTCCATCTCCCACCAAAATCAGCTATGCTTAAACCTATAAGAACAATGTTTGCAGCTAAGGGTTGATCATCTGGGAATCAGGGAGTTGAATCTCAAAGTCCCTTGGATAAGATAGGAAGCCAGACCTCAGTGATGCTCAGGAATGCTGTCTCCTTAGTCTCTACCACTTTCAAGGTCCCACTCTGTCTTAATATCATCAGACTTGTGTAGTAGGTAGCTGTTCCAGCTTTGACTTGGAAGTACTACACCCACTGAGGCTTTGGTAACTGTCACGCCTACAAGGCAGGGCTGAGACAGGAGCCCTTAAGACCTGAGATTTCCGATATGCTGGCTCTCTTGGTTCCTGGATCCTGGACGCTGGAGGTAGACTGAGCAGAGCTTTCCAGAGAATACCTCTGGACTGTCTACACCTTTCCTAGACCCTGTAACCTATCCCTTTACTTGTAAGTTACCCCTCAAAATAAACCTCCCTTTTAACTATGGGAAGTTGCCTTAATACTACAACCAATAGACTTGGCACTGGAAATGGATGGCTCATATCTGTAACCTCTGTACTTAAGAGGCAGGAGAATTAAGAGTTCAAGCTCACCCTAAGCTACATAGCAAATTTGAGGGCAGGCTGGACTTCATGAGAACTTGTTCAAAACCAAAAACAAACAACCAAGAATTGGTACTCTGGTGCGTATAGTGTCCACTGATGTGTTGAGGGCCCTATCCAGACTCAAGCCTCCTGCTGACTACTCAGGGTCAGATTTTTAACATCAACAGCCCAGAACCCATAGACTGGGATCTGGGGGAAGTGCATGTGGTAAAGTGCTTGCCTTGCATGTGTGAGTTAGATAACTCAAGTCCAGCAGAAAAATAATGGGCATGGTGGCTGACTTAGTCAGGGTTTTTACTGCTGTGATAAAACACTATAAACAAAAAGCAAGTTGTTGAGGAAAGGGCTTACCTGGCTTACACTTCTGCTTTGTTGTCCATCACTGAAGGAAGCCAGAGCAGGAACTCAAATGGGCAGGAGTCCTGAGGCAGGTTCTGATTTAGAGACCATGGAGGGGTGCTACTGCTGGGTTGCTCCCCATGACTTGATCACCCTGCTTTCTTAAAGAACTCAGGACCAACAGCCCAGGAAGGGCATAATCCAGTTTTCCTCTATCAATGGCTAGTTCTGAAAATGCCTTACAGGCTTGTCTACAACCCATTCTCATGGAGGTATTTTTTTAATTGTGGTTCCCTTCTTCAGATGGCTTAACTTGTGTCAAGTTGACATAAAAGTATCCAGCACAGTGACATTTGCTTGTAATCTCAGATGGAGGAGATGGGATAGGAGATCTCTGGGACTCACTGGCTACCTGGTCCCACCTACTTGACCAGGTCAGTGAGAGACCTTATCAAAAAATATCTGACTTTGTCCTCTGGCCTTTATACATACACTCTCTCATGTGCACATTCACCTGAATATGTTTGTTACATGTGTGCACTGACACACATAATCTCTCTCTCTCTCTCTCTCTCTCTCTCTCTCTCTCTCTCTCTCTCTCTCTCTCACACACACACACACACACACACTATCTATACACTAAAACATGGCCTGTTGTAATTAGGATATTGTCTTAAAATTAACTAAAATTAAAGTTCAGACACTGAAGCTTTCAACCATAAACTGACACGCATAATGAGAAATTGGAATTGCTGTGGTTTGTGTGTATCCCCTAAACTCAACTGTTAGAAAACTTAACTTTCCAGGGAACATGGTGGAAACATTGAGAAGGTATGGGCCATGTGGATTCTGTTCTCTGGAGTGAGATCTTGAAGCAGGAGAGATGAAGCAGAAAGTGGATAGGACTAAGATGCACTATATAAAAATTTTAAAAATTAATATTATTTCAAAAGCAGGAAACTGCAAGAAAATACTTGATGAAGTGCCTGGTGTTAGAACCTTGGCAAATGAAAAACAAACAAAGCCCCCAAACCATCCATCCAGCCAAAAAGTGAATTAGTGTCACTGGATAAAGCACTTATGTGCAAACTTAAGGTTTAAAATTCAGATTCCCAGAATCCCCTAAAAAGGTGTAGACATGACAACCATTTGGTAGAGCCAGACAAGATCCCTAAGCCAAGCTTGGCTAATCAGACTAGTGAGCTCTGGGTTCATCCAGATACCCCAGATGGAGTGGGAAGCTGTGGAGAAAGACACCTGATAGCAACTCTGAACTCCACATATGTGACCATGTGAGGGTGTACCCCACATCTACATATGCAAAAACAAGATACCCCAACAATACAATGAAACATAAAAAAACCAGAGTATTTCCCCAAACAAACCAAGTACAGAAATAAAATGGAGGGAACCATCTTCTGCACCCATGGTGATGTTTTCCTTCATGACTGATGCTGAACCATTCTCATAGTATTGGGGGATCCTTTATTTTCACTACAGAGGATTTCCTGTCTTCTCTTCTTCCTCCATCAATCTCAAGAGCAACAGACACCATTTTCTCCCATGAGCCACAGCGCATACACCCTGTGTCATTATGCACAGCAGTTCCCTTCCTTCTCCTTTCTCAGTCCCTCTTCTCCAGCGGAGGTTCAGCTATTTTCCCCAGGAATGGCGACTTGAAAGTCCTTCCTTCATTTCCCACAGGTGTCCCTCTCCTTCTCCCTTTGTGGTCTGTCCCTCCCTCTGTGCTCCACTGAGTGCCTGACCCTGTGTCAGCATCACATCTTGGTGACAGTCACCAATCCTGTCAGCTCCTTATAAATAAGTCACCAGTCTCAAATAACTTGTGACATCAACACAAAATGAACCAAGACAACAGTTGTCATTAAACTGGGCTGTTCTCATAGCCTTGGAGGCCATCTGTTTATCTTCTGGACTATTCCACAGCAGAGCATGTGGAGGGACATGCTGGTGACCCCTGCACTCTCAGGCCACTTCAGATACTCTGGTCTGTGCCTTCCCTAAGCTCCTGGTTCCTCTGAAGACATCTTGCAGTGAGTTACATATCCAATGTCTTCCACCATGCCCCCTTTTGAGACAGGGTCTGGCTATGTAGTTCTGGTTGTCCTGGAACTCACTCTGTAGATCTGGCCAGCCTCAAACTCAAAGAGATCCTCTTGCCTCTGCCTCCAGAGTGCTGGGATTAAAGTGTGCAACATCATATCTGGCCCAATGTCTCTCTTTGTGCTGGTCTGTTCACATGCCATCTTACTATTTATCCCCCACAGATGCATCCAAGTTCAGGGCAAGTGAAGACTCAATTTGGAGAAACAGAAGAGTCTCAAGATTCTAGGGAGAACCATAAGATAAGACTAGAGTACCAGGGCTTGATCCAGGCTAGGAAGAACCCCTGGAAAAATCACTTTGGATGGCAGGTACAATAGCCAATTGTTTCATTTGGTACCTTTCCAACTGAATGCAAAAGTGGATGTAAGCTGGGTGAGGTGACTATAGGCTATTATGCCATCACAGGAGAGGATGAGGGAAGAGGACCACAAGTTTGAGTCTAGCCTTGACAACATAGGGAGTTTCATGCTATTCTGGGCTATCACACTGGTTTCCTTTCTATTACTGTGATAAAACACAAAAGTCACTTCAGGAAGAAATGG